>NC_080576.1:87074666-87379851 GCF_029962835.1 Magnolia sinica | reverse complement strand
ATAAAGTACAATTTATTACACACTTGTTCATTCAGACATTTCTACAAACACTTAGACTACATATTCCAACATACATGACGTATGTTGGTGATAGCACGTATTAGGGCAAATCCTTACACTAAGGAATTGTCACGTATACCTCAACCATATGACTACAACAGTTAATAATGGCAAATCCATATCCAGAATCCATACTCATACAAACATTTCAACAAACACAAGAATACATTATATTCAACATAGTTCATATATATGTGTAAAGTGCGGGAACAACGTATCTAAGCATGTGATAGCAATTCAAGTCAGTCATAAATCATTAACTGGCATTGAAAGCCTTGAAAACCATAACTTAAACATTTGTAGTCCACACCTTTCGCCAGTAGACTCGTAGTGAACTCAGTTTTAAAAGCTAAGTCTTGTCTACGGCACCACAATAACCTATATCAGGGAATAGGTCAGCTATTTCATCTATTACAATAGTTAGAAACCCTAAGACAAGTTAGGGTTAGGTTTTCTTACCTAAGTACGGAGTCGGAATCGCCTGTATAGCGATACAGAAATGGCGGTTGAGTGCGTGGAGTAGCGGGATCGAATCCCAGGAAGAATCTCCAACTCTCACTCTCACTTTCTCTCTTTTCCCTTCTCTTTTCTCTTCTCTCTCTCCTAGGGTTTCTCAAATTCGTATGGAATATGGGAGAGAGTGTTTAAGGTCCTTATATAGGCCCAGGTTTGATGGGAATGGCCCCAGGGCCAAGGTATACTTAGGTTATATCTAAATACGGACTGTTCCGGTCCAACGGAGCACTTCCAGTGGCCCCTTTTCCACGTGCGGTCGGACTTAAGCTCCCTGACCATGGATCTAGGTCAGGCTGAGTTTTCGTTCCGATCGGGTTTGCAGATCGACCGTGGCGGACCCGTTTCAGTTCAACGGTCACGGTCACTCGATCAGGGTCACAAGTACACCGACATGTGTGGGACATTTCTCCTGATCCGAGGGTGTATTTGGGTCAGATTCTGACGGTCTGAATCCTTATATTTGGCCCGCAAGCGACACGACTCAGATTACTTAAATTCGGATTTTATTTCTAAATATTTTCACGTTTCTCATACACTTTGTTCCGGGCTCAAGTTGCGCATTTCTAGACACAATTAAGACTTGATTTTCGAGGGGGTTGTCAAGTCCAGTAATGCGGTCATAACTGTATAGTTTTGCGGTTATCGGACTTTCGACGTGCGGTCCAGGTCCGATACGAAGTTTCAAGATGCTCCCGAGAGCAACTGGGTTTTGAGATGGATTCTAGATTTCAGGGTAATGTAGCGTCAATGATTCTGCACGTTTTGGATCTTGCAGATCATATTTAAAGTGATTAGTGCTAATTTCACAAGTATTCTAGTTTAACACTTGCTAATATTAACCAAATTTCTAAAGGTTTTGGTCCTGGATGATTTCTGCCTGAGGTGGTACTCGGGTCCTTGTACGGATTTTTCCGAGACGTTACACCTACTCGCGTAATGAATGACGTAAGGCCTCTTATCTTTTCTCTGACCTAGAACCGCTCCAAGAGCATAATTAGAAGAGCCGCACATAAGCTCAAAAGGAAGGCTCCAGTCGGGTGGCTGCATGATAGGTGCAGTGGTTAACATGCCCTTAAGCTTGGTGAAAGCTTCCTGGCATTGCTCAGTTCACTCGTATGGTGCATCCTTTTGAAGAAGATTACATAAAGGACGAGAGATGAGACTAAAGTTCTTTATAAATCGTCTGTAAAACCCTGCGTGTCCTAAGAAGGATCACACGTCTCTGATGTTCTTGGGTGGAGGTAGGTTAGAGATAAGATCGATTTTTGCCTTATCTACCTCGATTCCCTTGGACGAGATGATATGCCCAAGGACAATTCCCTTCTGAACTATGAAATGACACTTCTCCCAATTAAGTACCAGATTCTTTTCTTCACATCTTTTCAGCACACATTTAAGACTCTCTAAGCACTCGCTGAAAGATGAACCGAAAACAGAGAAATCATCCATGAAGACCTCTAGATATTTCCCGACCATGTCAGAAAAGATACTTATCATACATCACTGAAAGGTGGCAGGGGCATTACATAACCCGAATGGCATCCTTCTGTAGGCAAAGGTGCCGTAGGGACATGTAAATGTGGTCTTTTCCTGGTCCTCAGGGGCGATTTCAATCTGATTGTATCCCGAATACCCGTCAAGGAAACAATAATAGGAATGACCAGCTAGCCTTTCCAAGATTTGATCAATGAAGGGCAAAGGAAAGTGGTCCTTCCTTGTGACGGTAGTCAGCTTCCTGTAGTCAATGCACATTCTCCAACCAGTCGTAACTGGACAAAAGAGAGTTGTGTATCACAGATCTCAATACCCCAAAGTCTTGGCCAGAGTAGCAGGATTGGGTAATCCATGAAAGGTTAACTAGTCATCTATATGAGGGAACTGACTACAAGCTGTGATGAAAGGTCACTACCATCAAGCGGCTTAATGAAAAGTTGGTTCCTATGCCTTGTTGGAGTACAATCTTCTGAGTGCTCCCATATTGAATTGTGTAGATCGTATATATTGTATAGATCTCAATTCATAGTTATCTTGTAGAGCTAAAAATAGGCAATTGCTTCTCTATTTATGTGCGCATCCTCCGTTGGAGAAATACAAGAAGAAGAAATCTCTTCCTTCATCTCAAAGTACCTCTCTTCTTTTACTCTCCTCTTTTAAGTGTCATCTAATCACACAACATGGTATTGCTGTATCGGAGCAAGTGGTTTCGGATTTCTTTGCTTTTGAAGATAGCTCGTTCCTATAGCCGTGATCACTATCATAGTGGGGCCCACTTCCATTGATTGGATGGACGGTTCAAGAGATTAGGTTTTTCATTTTTTTTTCTTATTTTCTGAAAATCAGGCCTATTTCCATCTCAACCCGTGATCTTTGTGATTCCTTGGAATTTGGACTTAAAACTTGAAACCGTTAGCCATTTTTTTGTCCTCAGCCTATCTACAGAGTTTGATCAGATAACATAATCGCTTTATGGGGTGTTCTTGTTCAACCGACCCTCTATTTCTCACTCTTGCATTAGCTTTTTTTATTGCCTCTAGTCTTGTTAGGTTGGGACTAGAAGATTTCTAATTATCTCTTTCTTCTATATTTAGAATTTTTTCTTCAAATATCGTGGTCCTTGATATTTTTCGTTGATCTTGTATCCTATCTATTTGAAGATTTAAATATGTGCGCAGGGGCTAACTGATGCATGATGAATGGCCTAAACTAGGATGATGCAAATAAATTAACGGATTACCAGAGTAAATCAAAGCATAAAATAAAGCCAATCTACCACAAATTTAGAGAAATCAAATATTCAATTAAACTCAAGTTCAAGACCACATCACAATCCCGCAAAATAGATCCTTAATGCTATTGATCAGACATGGCCCAGTGGAAGGTAGAACTTCCATCTAGTATAGGATTTGTTCTAGATTCGAGGATTCACTTGCGCTTTGCTAGGGTTTGAATGAATTAAGGTTTGGGTTTGGAAATCAAGAAATTTGGAATTTAGGATTTTATAAAATACATAAGAAGAAAAAAGATCAATGAGGGGGAAGGCCGTTCGGCTGTACGGACAGGTCTGTGTAGTGTACGGTCGCGTACGGATGGTGTGGTGGGATTGGGTTGGTTTGGTTGGTGATGAGTTCTCGACTCGGCTCGAGTCAAGTCGGATTGACTCGGCTTGAATGGCTGAGTCGGGCCGAGTCAAGCTAAAATACTGTAGCTCGAGTTGAGTTCAAGCCGAGTTCGACCATTGCCATTTTAACTCGGCTTGAACTCGAACTCGACTCGCCTTAAAACTCAAACTCAAGCTTGACTCGGCTCGTTAGAAATAGGTTTTTATATATTTTAAAATATTATATATATAATCATAAAAAATAAAAACCCTACCCCACCCCATGGTCCCCACTCCCCACCGCACGACTGTCTCCCTTTTCTTCTCCTTCTCTATCTCTACCCCACGATCCCCACCCAGTCCGCTGCCCCTGCTCGCCGCACGCCGGCCCGACCAACATCATCAAGGAGATTAGGTGAGTTCTTCTTCTTCTTCTTTTTTTCTCTTTCTTGATTCCGTTGGAGAATGGGGTCCACCTGATGAGTGACTTGGATCTTGAATCGGGTTCCGTGACTGATGGCCCGCTGATGCCCCACCTGATGAGTGGATGGATTAGCTCTCTCACGTATCTGCCTGTAGCGTGGGTCCAAGAACAGCTATAGTTGGAGGTAGAAAGGATGGAATGGATCTGGGTTGCTTTTTTTTTTCCGGAGAATAGGGATACGGATTGGCTACTCCCCCTGACACCAGCCCTCGATCTGGTGGTCGGTGCTCTGTGGGTCCCACCATGATGTATATGTTTCATCCAATCCGTTCATCAATTTTTAAATATCATTTTAGTTCTTTACCCCAAAAATTAGAGGGATGTAAATCTCAATTGGACCACACCACAGGAAAACAACAGTGATTGGATATCCATCATTTAAATCCTCCTAAGGCCCACTGTACTGTTTATTTGACATCCAATCTGTTGATTAGGTCATAAAGACCCAGATGAAGGGAAAAAACAAAGATCAACTTGATCCAATACTTTTATGGCCCCCAAAAAGTTTTTAATGGTTGAAGTTCGTTCAACACTTTCCTGTAATGTGGTCCACTTGAGGCAGGATATATCTCATTTTTTGTGTATTACACATAAATTGATCTAGAAAAATAGATGGACGGAATGGATGAAACACATACATGATGATGGGGCCCACAGAGCACCGACCACAAGTAGTCAATCCGTTTCCAGAGAATAGTAAAATGGGAGCTTGAAACGTCATTTCAGGCATGGCCTTCACAGCCCCTCCTTGGAATCTACGCTGGAGGGATTTTTGCAGTCCAACGTTGGATTTCATGTGCCTTAGTGGTTGGTGCTATGTGGGGCCCACTATAATGTATATGTTTTATCTATGCCATCCATCCGGTTTGAAATATAATTTTAGGGCTTGACCATAAAATTGAGGTAGATATAAATCTCAGGTGGACCACACCATGGGAAAACAGTAGTGATTGAATTACACCATTAAAAATATCCTAGGGCCAAATGTAATGGTTATTTGACATCTAACCCGTTGATTAGGTAATAAAGACTTGGATGAAGGGAAAAAATAGTTATGAGCTTGATCTAAAACTTTTGTGGCTCCCAAAAAGTTTTTAATGGTGGGCGTTCAATCAATACTATGTGGTCCATTGAGATTTGGATCGGGCTCATATCATAAAATGATTTGAAAGAATGGGTGGACGGCATGGATGAAACACATACATCATCGTGGGCCCACAGTGCTTAGGCTTCACAACCTACCATTATATATATGTGCCTGGATCCCTCCCCGAGAAACACCTTTAATACTGTAGCGAAGTATTATAGACAATACACATGCACTTGAGACTTACATACATGGTATAAAATTAGTTCAAATTAAACCGTCTGAAGTATGGGTATCAGTTTAGATTTAGGAAAAAATTATGCCCACTTAATCATCTAATATTAGATTTATGAAAAAATATTAGACGGTTAGAAATTAATCTTATCATATGGTCTAATTTCAACAAACAAGTATTTACAACTCAGATGTCATGATTTTCTAAGATACGGTGGATTACATTCAGAGATGGAAAATCAACATTATTACATTTTAAAGAAAGTTTTAATAGTAGATATCATTACCCCCACTGTTTCCAGTGGCATGGTCCACTTGAGCTTTGGAGATGCTGCAATTTTGAGCTCATGCCTTAAAAAATGAATGGAAGGCTTGGATAAAATACACACATCACTATGAAGTTACGTCGTATTGGGGATCACCACACAATTAGCTTGCGGTCCCACAGCAGGTGACATCCTAGCTCTATTGTCTTGCGCTATTTTACATGTATTGTTTCATCATACGGATTAGAAATCCAGCTATAAAACCAAAAATCTCCTATGGTGATTGCACGTAAAGCATGAGCGCTTTTAAACCACATATTATCATTCACAATAACAAAAAAAAAAAATTTAAATCAGTACTCCAGCAAAGCATGATGAATGATAAGCAGGTGCTTCGATAATACTTAAAAGTTGTCCTTCCAAGTCATGCATACACTCTAAATGCATCATAAACCAATCTAAATCATTGTACCCCTCTAAATCATTATTTTTTCCATACAATACAATATAAAATTGTGATGATCACAAATTTCTTTTAAAGTCCACTTGATTTACTATCATGTAGAGGAAATAAACAATGATAACATATTACTTTATTATCTCCTTATATAGTTGCATTATGCACTGTTGTATATTAATGATCATATGCATCATCTTCTTATTTATTTTTAAACATTATCTTCTTGTAGAGTTGTAGGTGTATGGATAAATTATTTCTAATATATTTTGATAATTGTTCTTTACATTTTGTCATATTGCTACTTATGATTATTTGTGATCTGATGTTGTTAATTAATATTTAGGTCACCTAGATAGAGACAAGTAAATTGTATGGTGATATTACATGGAATGTTACCGAATGGGATAGAGACAATTAGCACCTCTAGATAGAAACAAGTAGGAATAAGATATTTAGAAACAATTAGTAAACAAAATTTGAAACAATTATGGACAATTTATAGTTATGTATATTTATGTATCTCAGTGGATTTATTTATTAGGGGACTATTTGAAACACTTGTGTCTTGCAGTTTATGGAGGGGCCCGATATTGTTTGTATTATTCCTTCAACCTATAGAAGCCCTGATCTTACCTTACTCTTGTTATCTTTTGATTTTTAGATGACTACTGAACAAAACACAAGTACTTCTGGCCTTGGTGCGTCAATCAATTTTCTTTTTACCGTGGATGAAGAAAAATTAGAGAATAAAGTTGAAACAGCTTCAGGTTCTGTGAAATGGAAAAAAAGATCGGCGATATGAGAATCTTTTGATGAGATCACGCAACCAGATGGTTCTGTCAAGATTAGATGCAAGTTTTGTAAAACTCTTTACAACAAGCATTCTACTTATTCTACAACTCACTATCAGAGGCATATTGATAAATGTGTGAAGAGACCAAGAACATTGAAGGGTGGAGTCCAGTAACTGCTTTTATTTATTTTTTCTGAAGATGACGACTCCAAAGCTGCACTCTTAACATATAAGTATGATCTGGATAAACTGAATAAGTGGTGTACAAGGTTAGTGATAGTCAATGAGAAGCCATTCAGCATGGTAAAAAGCAAGGTTTTCATGGAATTTTGTAAATTTCTAAATTCCAAATTTGAGAGGGCCTCTCGGTCTACTGTGAAAAGAGAGTGTATGAAAATGTATGTTGTTGAGAGCGCTAACTTGAAAGCTCTCCTAGAATCCGTATTCAGAATAAGTTTGACATCTGATATGTGGACAACCTCAAATTAGAGAAAGGGATATATGTCACTGACCGCACACTTCGTTGATGGAGATTGAAAACTATAAAAGAGAATTTTAAACTTCCGCTATGTTCCTCCTCCTCATACCGGTGTGGTACTGTTTGATTGCATTTACAACTGTCTTGTTGAGTAGGGCATTGAAAAGAAAATTTCTTCAATTACTTTAGATAATGCCTCATCCAACGATACGTTAATTTCTTTCTTACGTACTCAGTTCAAGGCTGCTGAAAATTTATTCTTCGAAGGTAAAATATTCCAAGTTAGATGTTGTACTCACATACTCAACTTAATTGTGCAAGAAGGGCTGAAAGCAATTGATTCAATAATTGCCAATATACAAGATAATGTTAAATATATAAGGGGGTCACCTTCAAGACTGAGTATGTGGAATAATATAATCCAATATTTGGATTTGAAATCTAAACAGCAGTTGAAGTTGGATGTTTGCACTCGCTGGAATTCCACTTATGAAATGTTGGATACGGCTTTACAATTTAAAGTTGCATTCCCTGAACTTGCGGCGCACGATAAAATGTATGCATACGTGCCAAGTGGTAAAGACTGAAAGAAAACTGAAGACGTTCATCAATTTCTCAAAGTTTTTTTTACGACTGCACGAAAATTTTTTTAGGAAATAAATATCCCATGACAAATCAATTTCTTCTTGAATTTATTTTCATTATGAAGGTGCTAAAAAAGTGTGCCGCTAATGATCCGAAAGTTTTAAAAGCATTGGCTCTGGGAATGCAGCTGAAATTTGATAAGTATTGGGGTAAATGTCACTTGTTAATGGCCATTGCAGTTGTCCTAAATCCACGATACAAGATGGCAATGGTTAGATTTGTTTTCAGATCACTTTATTCCAGTTCCAAAAGAGTTTCAGCGGAGACCGCCATTATTAATGCGGCAATTGAAGAGCTGTTCGCATCATATGTTGATAATTCGGCCGATCCATCAAGTGCAATAGGTACTTCTCAAACTGCGGATAGTTCTTCTATTGCGGATGAGCAACTTCGTGACTTTATGTCTTTTTTAGACGAAGAAGAAACGGAGACGCAGAAAACTGAATCCGAAGTGGACAAGTATCTAAAGGAACCGGTCATAAGGATAAAAGATAATGATTGCGATGTTTTGCAATGGTGGAAGTCTCGAGCTCGTGAATACCCTAGATTCTCGTTGATGTCACGAGACATTTTATCAATTCCAATTTTGACCGTGGCATCAGAATCAGCTTTTAGCACTGGCAACAGGGTAGTTAGCAAGTATCGAAGTTCACTCGCCTCGAATACAGTTGAAGCACTGATATGTACGCAAGATTGGTTGCATCCAGTTTGGGGCGGTAGCACTTTCGATGTTAAAGAGTATGAAGATGACAATGAAATTGAAAACGTGGGCTAGAATGCTTAAAGGAAAAGCTTTAAAAATTTTCATGAATGGATTTATAATTTTTGATATATTTTAACTATTTCGAATTGATGTTGATGTTGATTGTTGAGGACAAATTATGTTTTTGTGGTATGATATTGATAGTATATAGATGTTTATCATTTATGTCTTAGTAATGTGGCATTTAATTTGAATTTTTTAACCAAAATTTTAATAACGTAACCTATGATGAATGATATGAACAAGCTCGAGCTCGACTCGAGGTAAACTCGACTCGACTCGAGCCACTAGCTCGACTCGACGGCTTTGGCAAACAAGCCAAGCTTCAATGTTGAGCTCGAGGCCGAGCTCGAGCTCGAGCTCGAACTCAAGTATAGCATGGACAAGCCGAGCCGAGCTTGGCCCACCTCAACTTTGTACGGTCGCGTACGGATGGTGTGGTGGGATTGGGTTGGTTTGGTTGGTGATGAGTTGGGTTGATGATGATGGAGTTAGAGTTTGAGAAAGAAGAGAAAATATTTAGTGGAAAAAGAGGGTTTGAGAGAGAGAAGAAAGAAATACCTTGGTAGGAATAACAAATATAATTTGGAATCACTCCAATGGCTTCGCACCAAATTTCATTCACAGGAGGTTTTATTGTTTAAAAGAAGCAATGTAGAGAAATTTCATTCTATGTCCATCATCTTCAGTCTCAAGTCTCAAACAAGTATATGTAAAAAAAAACACAAGCTAACCTAAGTCTAGAACTATTTTTGATCGTTCGAATCTATTAACGGTCAAAATCAAAACATAAATCTCTAATAACCTAAAATAAAACTGAAAAATAAAGCAGAAAGACAGATGTGCCATAGGTGATAGACAGTGCGGAAGTGTGAGCCCTCAAGATCTGACGGTCTACACGATATGGAACCTCCACAAAGCTGAAGATGGATGGTCCAGATCTAGCGGTCTGCCTAACCACTACTGGAGCAGATGGGTCTAATCACCCCTCTGATTCTACGGTATAGATGGCCCCAGATCACGATCTATGGTTTAGATCGTCCCAAGGACAAGCTAAATGAACAAATTTCTATGTACCACTATTCCTCCTTTTTACTCTCGTTATTTTTCATATATTTTCATGAGAGAGCCTTATCCTATTTATAGAAAAGGATGAGGAGTTTGGATGAGACCAAAAGTTATCTGGTCTTATCCCAATCTCCCCATCTAAAACCAAATTCAAATTTGAATTCGAAATGCAACTGAAAGGAAGAGGCCGGAAGAGGCCTAAAAACATGAGACACACCCACTAGTGATTGCCCACCAGTGGGCCCCACTGGCCTATGTCCAACATCTCTCACTCAATCACATTGTGGGATAGGCACAAAAAAATTGTCCATCTAACTCGCCTAATAATAATTAAAGTCAAAAATCGCGATCAAAAGAATCAGAGGCGTGGGACTAGCTGGATCACTGTAACAGGTGTTAAAGTACTAAGTGACCACCTAACTAGTACTCAATAACCCAAGCTTTGCAATGTCTGTCCTAGTTCTCATGACCACACCGGATGGAGTTAACTCTCGATCTGGAGTACTTGGCCTACATATGCACTTATCCAACTTATCGAGTTATTCTGAAAACTCTAATTTTCACAAACTTCAACTAAAATCAATTTAAAGCTATATTTATATATATACTTTTAAGAAAGAATATTTGTTTGCAAAAGTCTAATAAAAACAACTCGATACTACCGACGGATAAGTCTTCAAGTGTGTATTTATAGTTCTAGAAACTTGGTGTAGCTGTTACGGGATCTTCTCCACGCAGATGTGTAATTGGAATCAATCAAGTTACTTTCTTAGCGTAACCGAGTCTGGCCAATCAAGGACCTTTCGTCATAGTACACTAAAGTTGCCACACTCAATCTCATCCTCCTATATACAAGAGGAGGGTAGCTAAGGACACAGAGTCACCTACGGGACTGGCAACTCGCACATTGCAATGATTAGATCGAATCGAAGCAATCTGTAGGTAAAAGGTCCCAGCATGTGGCTACAATCCACGTCGTAAAGTAGACAATACTAGGTATGTGTCGGGTCTACAATACGCAAATTATTCTACATGGGGTACGACTCATCTCATAACCTCACAACCTGGCTATTAATTCAGGCCATAACATTGATCGCATGAAAATGAATGGTGTGATTATGTTATTCAACTTGATTAGTCTCATCTTCAATCTTTTAAGATTGTAGGCGGATACGACTCATTCATATCCTTATCCTTTATTATTCACAATAAAGAGAAGTCCATACCTCAGTGTATGAACATCGCCCCAAATATACCTCTCTTGTACATTGAAGGTTGGTCAACCCGTGCGAGTGGGTGATCGGCTTGTCGATAAAAAAATAGAAATCCTACATGATCTCATGGAAAATGTTGATGATCTACTTACCTAGTTTATATTAGTACTCAATACTAAATAAATGGAATGTGCTATTCATTAATGAAAGATCAAAGGTACTAAATACAAGCATATCACTCAAGCTTTCTTCAATCCCATCTGCCTGACGTGAACCTAAAATAGATCTCTAGCTATAGGTTTCATCACGGGATCAGCCATCATTTCCTTAGTAGAAATGTAGCTGAGGGCAACCTTCCTATCTCTCACTTGATCACGGACGTAATGATACTTGATCTCAATGTGCTTGGACTTCTGGTGGTGTTTAGGGTCCTTCGCCAAGTCAATGGCAGAAGTATTGTCTATCTTTAGCGATATAGGCTGATGAACGCTTGGTACAACGCCCAGACTTAGTAAAAATCTGCGAACCTATACACACTCCTGAACTGCAGCAAAACATGCAATGTACTCAGCCTCCATAGATGAAAGAGCTGTGGATGTCTGTTTCTTACTCGACCATGAGATAGCTCCTCCTCCAAGTAAGAATACATATCCTGAAGTAGACTTTCCCTCGTCGGCGTCATTTCCCCAAGCAGCATCAGAATATCCTTTGAGCTTGAGGCTCATGCCTTCATAATACAACATTGGGTCTTTTGTTCCTCTGAGATAGCGGAATATACGTTTGACAGCTTGCCAATGAGACTATCCCGGGTTACTCTGATAACGGCTAACTATGCCAACTGCATAGCTAATATCCGGTCTAGTGTAAAGTATAACATACATTAAGTTCCCTATTGCGCTTGCATAAGGTATTGAGGACACACCCAATTTCTCGGCTTCAGTCTGGGGACACGATTTTTTGTCTAACTTTATAGCTTTATCCATAGGGGTTTCAATAGCTTTTGAATTTTCTATCCTGAACCGCTCTAAGATCTTTTGTATATAGGTGGCTTGAGACAAGCCTAAAAATTTCTTAGGGCGATCCCTGATGATTTTTACTCCAAGAATAAAGTTGGCTTCATCGAGATCTTTCATCTCAAAGTTTGAGAATAGCCAATCTTTAGTCGATATTAACAATTGCATGTCATTACCAGCTAGCAGGATATCGTCTACATATAGAGATAGTATCAGAAAAGA
The DNA here is from genome assembly GCF_029962835.1 of Magnolia sinica. Taxonomy (NCBI): domain Eukaryota; kingdom Viridiplantae; phylum Streptophyta; class Magnoliopsida; order Magnoliales; family Magnoliaceae; genus Magnolia; species Magnolia sinica. The sequence continues at coordinate 87,367,451 of NC_080576.1, read as the reverse complement.
CCTTCCAGACCATTTCATGTATATACAATGATCTTCTTCATTCATTGTGAATCCAAAAGTAGTGATGGCTAAGTGGAACCTCATGTACCACTGTCTTGAAGATTGCTTCAGCTTATAGATAGATTTCAACAATTTGCAGACTTTCTTTGGATGCTTTTTGTCCACATAACCCATGGGTTGTTGCATGTATATCTCTCTTCATTCAAGTCACCATTTAAGAAGGCGGTCTTTACATCCATCTAATATAATTCTAAGTTTAAACTTGCAATAATGGACAAGATCATACGGATTGAGTAGAACTTTACAACGGGTGAAAAAGTCTCCTCGTAATCAGTGCCTTCTTTCTGTGTGAAACCTTTAGCAACTAATCGTGCTTTGTACTTGTCCACTGTACCATCTGCCTTTTCTTTTGATCTTTAGTACCCACTTATTACCTATCGCTTTGCGATTGGAAGGCAGATCAACAAGTTCCTAGACTTTATTTTTCTCCATGGAAGCGATCTCTTCGTCCACAGTAGTCACCCAATCGGCCGAGTTAGAAGATAATAATGCATCTTGATACGAATCAAGTTCGTCAGCATCAACCGCAATGCAAGAGAATGTCTACCCCTTAATATCGAAGTATCTTTGGGGAATCAATCTTCTTTCGTTCGACGTAACTCAGGAGCCTACTGAGATGTTCTCCCACTGTCCTGACGAACTATAGGAGCATCATCATTTTGAGAAGCAAAACTCCCACTCACCTAAGATACATTGGGTATTTCAAAAAGTTCTATTGGAACCTTTTGCTTCATTCGGCTGTGGTATCTATCTTCGACGAAGGTCACGTCCCGAGATTCTATCTCAATCCATTGTCCATGGTCCTCATAAACTAGAACATATACCTTTGAATGCATAGGGTACCTTATGAACATGCATTCAATGGTCTTACTATCAAGTTTACCTCTATGCGGAGTAGGCAGCAAAACATATCCTAAAGATCCTCAAGGGCATAGGTTGGCTAGAGAAGGAATCCTCCCTGACGACATCTCATATGGGGTCTTAGGAATGGATTTGGATGAGACTCTGTTAAGGACATAAACGGCTGTTTAATTGTGTTCTAACATCGTGGCCCACCTATTGAGTAGAATAGACCCACCTGATGGACGACGTGGGTATTGCCACCTATCTGCCTGCTGGTACATGTGGTGGCTTTATTAATTCAGATCTCAAACACGTGTTTCATTTTCATTTTGTGTGCATGCGTGGAATTAGCAAACTGTATTTTGTATTTTGACGGTCTACTGTATAAGACGAGTGTCATCCACAAAGCAAGTTCAATTTTGTACGTGGTTGAGCGGCAGTGAGTATGACTATTCGTTATCATGCACGCTCCATCTCACGTGACATGCATGTTCATCAATCCAAAAAAAAAAAAGGAAGAAGGGCGACTTACCTTTCGTGATGAAAATAAATCTAAGATCCTCCGTTGAACGCTCTGATCCCACTGATAGAAAGTGCGGAAGTGTGAGCCCTCAAGATCTAATGGTCTACACGATATGGAACCTCCACAAAGCTGAAGATGGATGGTCCAGATCTAGCAGTTCGCGTAACCACTACTATAGTAGATGGGTCTAATAACCCCTCTGATTCTATGGTATAGATGGCCCCGGATCACGACCTATGGTTTAGATCGTCCCAAGGACAAGCTAAATGAACAAATTTCTATGTACCACTATTCCTCCTTTTTACTCTTGTTATTTTTCGTATATTTTCATGAGAGAGCCTTATCCTATTTATAGAAAAGGATGAGGAGTTTGGATGAGACCAGAAGTTATCTGGTCTTATCCCTATCTCCTTATCTAAAACCAAATTCAAATTTGAATTTGAAATGCCACTGAAAGGAAGAGGCTTAAACACATGGGACCCACCCACTAGTGATTGCCCACCAGTGGGCCCCACTAGCATATGTCCAAAAACAAGTACATCCACATGTGATTAACAGCCTGGATGAACGTGGCCCGACGTGTCCATGGCTCGGATCTGCAGACTAGAGTGTCCATACACCTAAATCCAAGTCTCCTAACATATCCAACGGTTCAGATCACTAAATTGATGTGTCGCCTTGGATGTTTCCTGCCCTTGGAATGGAGAGAGAGAGAGAGAGAGAGAGAGAGAGAGAGAGAGAGAGAGAGAGAGAGAGAGATCATCTATCTCCTCTCCTCCTTCACCATCAGTCCGCACATGTGGGCCCACATTGGGGGCTCTCAGGTGCTCATGCCTAGCCCTACCCCGGGCATGTAGTGGCTCTCTTCCACTTCTCTTTTATGGATTAGATCAAGAAGAGACTTCCTAGTTTGTAAGAGCGGCATTAGATTTCACGAGTAGTAGGAAGGCATAAATTAAAGGAACATATACAATTTTTATTTTGCTTTTAGAACTTGATAATATCTAGATGGGGATCCCTTGTTAGGGATGTTTTAAAAATCTGGAAATTTTGAAAACTTTATGCTTCCATTATGTTTTGAAAATTAACCAACATGTGTACAATGCCTATTTTAGACAATTTATGTCCAAGAAAGACAAATGAAATGAAGGGAGAATCTGAGCAACCTCCATGTTTGCAAGCATTAAATGTGTGTGTGTGTGTGTGTGTGTGTGTGTGTGTGTGTGTAGATCTGTTTCGTGCTTAATTCTAGAATATAAAATTGGCATGATATCTTGAAGCTAACTTTGAAGCATTCTGCACCTTTCTTGAAGTTCTCAAATTCATTTTGGGTGTATTCATCATCAAAAACCTTTACATGTATCTCACCATGCAGATGAGCGGTATAAGGAGGAGCGAAACATAGCATTCATTTCAAAGTGGCTAAGGAAATCCATCAAACAGTATGAGAGCTTTGACAAGTCGATGGAGGGACTAAAAGCCTTTTTTCTTGATGCCAAGGTCTTATATTCATCCACCCTTTTCTATGCTGGCTTTCATTTCAATCTCTGCCTGGACCATCTGTTCCTCACGATGATGTCTCAATATTTTCTGTTCACAGGAACGGTTTGGCCAAAAAAGTATGAACTTCGGAGATGGTGGATTAGAAAACTCTGACATCAACAAGGACAATATGGCTTCTTTGAAGAAAGATATCTCAAGTAAGAGGACTCCAAGAAAGAGAAATCAGAAAATCAACAAGCATGACAATCAGAATGGAAGGAAAGCAGCTTCTGACATGAAGATGCCAACTGCAAAAACTGGCCAATTAACCGAAATTTTAACATTTGAAAGAAATGATGATGCCTCTCTTTCTCATCCGAGAACTCAAGAAAACAGTCGGGCTAAGGTATCTATTCACACAGATGAAAAGGATTTGAGTAGCTGTGGAAAATGTATCAACTCGCGGTACAGCCAAAAGAACTCCAGGTGAAATTACTTGCCCACATTAGGAATTTAGAGTATGTTTCGGTTATCCTGCTTAACACGGCAGTGGGATGTGCTCCGTCCAAGTCACACTTGAGATGAGCATGGGAGAAGGTGACCATACCATCCTTATCTCACTCATGGTTTGGGGCTAACAAAGCGGGAAATAGAACTCCGCATAATGTGCTTTTCATTCTGATAGTAAGCGTGTCCACACAAGTTGCCAAACCATCACAACTTGGGGCTACATCCAAATGGCCTATTAGCTATATTTTCTGGGTGACGCTGAAACTGATTTGATGATCCTTCGTGCAGGTGGTCAGAGACAGTATCCTTATCATCCTCTAATAGCAGTCCAGACCAATGTGCAATGACAGACAACCCCACTGTAGGCAACAATCTTGTTAGTCCTGGAGTTATTCCCAAGGATGAGAACTCATACTCATCCATGCTTCGAGTCTCTAGTCCATTTTCAGACCGGTTATCCTTCCATTCAGCTACCATAACAAATTCAAGTGCAGTTCTTTCCGAAGGTGCATGCACTTCGTTGGTTACACCTGAAAGGAAAGTAATCGGGGACTTCTTCAACCCGGAACAAGAATCATTTCTTAACTCAAGTGTGAATTCTCATAGCCAGAAAAGAAGAAAGCCAAGCCAAATCCGTCAATTAGGTTCTCCATTCACAGAATATTCCCATATAGATCGTATCAGAACCATGAACATATCTAGTTGCACAGATCAAAAGAGTGAATTGGGTTCTGAGGCAAATTGTCCAAAATGCAGAAATCAGCTGGATGTTCTGAGATTAACTAATGGAAACAGCAGTGCGTTATCTACATCATCTGATCTTGTTATCAACAATAAACTTCACATATGTTGCTCTGCCTGCAGAAAGCCATTGGGTTTACCTGAGAACAATTTCCTTCTTAGTTGTTCATCAACTTCATCTTCGAAAACTTATTTGGCGTCTCTCCGATCAGCAGAATCTCTGTCCAGGAGTGAACCATGTAGCATACAAGTTCTAATATCAGATGTTTCATCTGTCGATCAGAGTCTGTGTAACAGGTCTACAATCAATGGTACTCCACAGCATGGTATCTGGTGTGAAGAAGATGGGTGTGTATTCAGGACTGTTTGCTGCCCGTTCTGCACCATCCCTGAGACATGTCTTGGGCTTCAGGTCTTGGCAACTGATGCATCCAATGTCCATTTACTAAACAAGGTACATTTGCTGATATACGCAATCTTGGTGCATCTTGCTTGAAGAAACAGTTTTTACTTATCTTGTAGCTGCATATGCAGGTCATCTTTTATGCTGATTGCTTGGAAATCAAGAATCATGAAGAAGAATCGAAAGAAGAGGTAGGCTTCTTAGATATGGTTATTTGATCTATGTGAATGCCACTTTTTAAAGTAGGATTCCATTCCAGCTCTCTTGTGCACGTGATCTGGGCCGTTCATCATGTGAGCTTCTCTTTATAAATGCAGTGCTGGAAGATAATTGGTTGCCTAACTGATGCTTGTAGATTAACCTACAAGCTTCTCCTTTGAAAATATGCGACAATTTGAAGGTAAAACCAAAATTCTGAAGGCATAAACGGATAGATGGGTTGTAGCGTGCAATAGGTTGTAGGTGATCGGCACAGGCCTGAAAATCAGTTGGTCCAGTCATCAGGTGGACAGTGGCGTATGAAGGAAATGGGCGGTACAAAGAAATGGCAGACGGCTCAGTTTTAAATACGTGCACCCCACCTGTAGCCAGAACAACCTTATTTTGGGCCAGGGCACATGAACAGTGGAGACATCACGAACACGTGCTACATGAGCTTGCATGCAGAGAGTGGGAATCCTACTCTACAAGAGAGCTGTTGCAATGCTGTGTCTAGAGGTCAATTTTTAATGCCAATTATAAACATGGCAACTCAAACAATCTCTTGCCTTCATAGATCTTAGCTGCAATTTGGGACGGATGAGAGAATGAAGGCAGAGGGATGCTTGCAAACACCCATATGCAAATGCCGAAGTGTAGCACCCTGAAAATGTCAAAGTGGCATACTTATGAGAACATGAACCATTTCATCAGGTGGAACCCACAAGAATGTGCCCTAGCCCTTAAATCAGGCTCATCCCTTCATGAGGTGAGTAACATGTATGAAAAAGTGGATGCCTTGAAAGAACAACCAACAATGCACATTCAACATGCAAATCTCGCCAACCTTTTCTTCGGACCAATCTTTGGTCTGTCAATCTAGGGACCACACTCTCAAAGCGTGGATCCCATTCAATCAATTATACTTCTTCATTATCTCATTGAATCATGTACTAAGGTTGTCTATTTTAGGAATAGAATTATTCTCCTTCAATATCCCTTAAATCGGGGATTGTAATCACCCAAAATTATAGGTCAACATATACCATGTATAGCATTTTATAATCTATTTAAGAGGTTGGAATCTCACAATGAGGACACCCCGAATTGAGTCAAAATTTGATTTCAAGATCTCAACAATTCAGATTTCTATAGAAATATCATGGTATCAGAGCCACAGTGCTCTCTTTGATGTTTGTGCGATTTTCTTTGTGATCGGAGACTTCTTGTCTTCGATTTATTGACTTCATTATCTCATCATTCTCATCAATTTTTTTATTTGCTACAATACAAGAAAGTTACAGCATTTTCTCTCAATTCATACAGAACGAGTCAGCGATCTTCCATGCAATGTCAAAAATTACTCTCAGTTTATGACAGCCTGAATATTTTGAACATTCAGAAGATTTTTAAGATTTTCTGCTCATTAGAGATCTGATCCATTCTTGGCTGTCAATAATAAAAATGGAAAAGTTTGAGGTATTTTTGGTTCGATTTACTGGAAAAAATTATATCTCTTGGGCTTTCCAATTCCAAGTATACCTTGAAGGTAAGGAATTGTAGGGGCATGTCTCCGGATCTGACCTGCTGCCTACAGAGGATGAGAAAAAGATATCCTCCTGGCATACTCAGGATGCGAAAATCAAATTCTGGATTCTTGGATCAGTAGATCCTCAATTCATTTTGCATCTCAAACCCTACAAAACTGCAAAAGGCCATGTGGGATGATATTTCTACAGAAATCTGAATTGTTGAGATCTTGAAATCAAGTTTTGATTCAATTTGGGGTGTCCTCATTGTGAGATTCCATCCTCTTAAATAGATTACAGAATGCTATACATGGTATATGTTGACCTAAGTATAGTACATGATTGAATGGGATAATGAAGGAGAATAATTCCATTCCTAAAATAAACAACCTTAGTACATGATTGAATGAGATCCACGTTTTGAGTGTGGTCCCTCGATTGACACCCTGAATTGAATCAAAACTTGATTTCAATATCTCAACAATTCAAATTTCTGTAGAAATATCATGGTCTACTGTACATTCACCATGGTGAGCATTCGATGAACGACCTAGATTTCTAACACGTGTGCCACTTGGACATGTGGGGTACTTTCCTACATGCGTTTGAAGTAGGATCCTCGGAAGCAAATAGCAATTTAGAAACAGGCCCCCGCTGCATAATTCAATCAGAACCATTATTCTGGAATGAGCAATGATTAGATATATCACCTCTCAAACTTGTAAAAAAAGAAAGATTCTTGACTACTGATTTTTGTTGAAAGTATGATAGGGGAATGCAATTGAACTTTTCTCATTATTTTGCTTGTTTAGGTTCCTTTGCCCGTTAGTGGCTCAGGCTCCGGCCCCGTCTCAGGTTTGAGTTTGATTGAGAAATTCTCATATGTGCCACGGAGTAATTCTAGTGGCTGGGTCACAACAAAATCTAAGGTCAGGAAAAGTAACTCTCATGTTATATATTCTCTGTCTAGCTTGGTTGATAGTTTTGTCAACCTTTTTCTTCTATCTTGCAGCTAAGGCTACCCAAGAGAGGTCTCGTTTGTCATTCAAATGATCTAGATGAGGCCCATATGCAAGCTGAGGCAGATATGTGAGTTGGTCCCACATGCTCCCTGATTTTGGAAGCTGCAAACATGCCCGTTTTAAGTTTTGAACTGCCGAGAAGTGACTTCTTTCTGTACATAAGCAATCCTTGCCACTTGAGAAGAACGACAGCAGCATTGCACATCTATTATCAGGCCAAGAAGATAGAGAAATCCAACAATGACAAAATGGGGTATATTCGTGTTTATTTAGTCTAGTTAATTCAGACAAGGAAAATGCAGTTCTTTGGGATTGCGGCAGGAGTTTTATTATTGTCCTTGTTGGTGCGGCTGCTGATGAGGATTGAACTGCAGCATCACAATCCTTTGCTGAAGAAGTGAACTGCAAACTAGTGGAAATTGCTGTGGGCTTGTAACCGATTTCGAATTGGTTCTATACTTCTGTCAGATATTTGGCAGATGTGGTACTTTTATTCTGTATAATGATCTTATGTCATTTCATTTCATGGAATCTGTCGATTCTGGCTATTTGTTCATTTTGTTCTGTTTATTATCTTATGTTATGACAATTCATAATGTTGAATTGCTGATTCTCGATGGCTGTTAATCAGCATATTGCCTTCAAAGATGGTATTTCTGATGCATGCTAGGTGAACTTTAGTGGTTACCATGGTTTTAAGACTCGTATCAGTCTCATGCTACTTGTCTGAGTCAACTCAGACTCTGTCAGACTGATCTGGTTGTTCACCCTGAGTCACCCCTGACTTGGTTGAGTTGTGACTCAACTTGTGATCGAATGAGTCAATCCGGGTCGCCGAGTCATTTAGGACCCATATGGATACCTCCAAATAAGTTATTTTTTTCTACTTCCCCAGGTAGATAAGTAACTTATTTGAGATAAGTTTGGTTTATGATCTATTATAAATAGCTTTTCTATTTGAAGTTAATCACTTCAATTTAATAAGAAGAAATCAAGATAAGCTACTTACGACATAAGTAGCTTATCTTAAGTAACTTATGATCCAAATGCTCCCTTAGGGCCCATTTGGATACCACCCAATAAGTAACTTTTTAATATATGTAAGTTAATTTTTAGGGGGTGTTTGGATCTCAAGTTACTTAAGATAAGCTACTAATGCTATAAGAAGCTTATCTTGATTTCTAATTATTTATTTATCTTACCGTTGTAATGAGAAAAAGTAACTTATTTGGAGGTATCCAAACATGTCCTTTAACTTTGATAAGCACCATTGTAAAAGTAACTTGCATGGTGAAAGTTTTCTGCTTTTCAACTTTTAACTTTTATACAGATCTCTCTTCCGTGTGATGGATGGTCTATGTCATAGGAGGCCTCACATTATGGGCAGTCCACATCAAAAGTTGGCTCCACATTATAAATGACCCACATCAAGGTGAGCCCACATAATGGGTTGTCCACATCAAAGGTAGGCCCCCTAATGATGAATGACCAACATCCAAAGCAGGCCCTGTATGATAGACACCCTACATTGAAGGGGGATCCACATGATGGACGGCTCACATCAAAGGTGGGCTCCACATGATGGGCGGTGGATCTTAAAGGTGGGCTCCACAAGATGGACAATAACATTGATGGTAGGCCCCACATAAAGACAACTCACATTGAAGGCTGGCCTTTAATGATGAATGACACACACCCAAGGTGGGCCCCAGTTGATGGATGACCCACTTCGAGGTTGGGCCTTGCATGATGGACAATCCACATTAAAGGTGGGCTGCATGATAGATGACCCACATCCAAGGTGGGCTCTGCATGATGGATAGCCCACAATGAAGGTAGGCCCCACATGATGAATGGTTTGCGTTGAAGCCCAACATAATAAACGGTCTACATCAAAGGTTGGGCCCACATGATGCATGGCGAATATTAAGGGTGGACAAACAAACTTGAGGGATAAGTACTTATGTGACGTTGAGAACCAAACATTCTTTTCTACTTTTTGGCTGATATGTATCTTGTTTACTAAATGCAGTGACTAAATAGAAATTGAGATAAGTTACTTAAGGCATAAGTAGCTTATGTAAAGTAACTTATTATCCAAACGCCTCCTTAACATTATGGGTGCTCTTTTCACTAACCCATTCCTGAGGTCCAAGCAGCTCATCAGGTGGGCCTTGCTGTGTTGATGCCTTTTCTAAAAATTAAGATCAGTTTTATCATCAGGTGGGGCTCCACTGGTTAAAAAATTGATGAATACGGGATTAACCAATTGCCCTAATTCAATATACACATGTGAACTATACTATGATGAGTTGGCACTCCCAGGAATAATAGCATGAGAGTGCCATTGGGTACAGCTAAGTACAGCATGGGGATCCCTTTATTAGATTATGGGCCCAACCCATGTGGGGTCCGCAATTACCTCTAAATGAGGATACATGTGAACAAACATACCATGTGCAGAGAGGATTGCGTATTTTGTAGCTGTTTAGCACTTCAAAGTAGTGGTGCGCCCAACTCTCACACGGTCGACCACACCACCCAAAAATAACCATCGACCTAGTGAGATTTCAAGCCGAATGTTTGAGAAATCAGTTGTGGAAGTGATTCAGCTGTGACTTGGGAAGACTCGTTGAGTCAACTCAATAACTCAGTTGACTTGACACGACTGGTGGTGACTCGGGCCAAATCACTCACCCTGTTTAAGCCAGTTTTTTTTTTTTTTTTAATTATTATTATAAAATCTAAAAGGATGTAGGAATCGAACTCTGTTTATCTCTCTCATGCTGCATACCAACAAGCAACGGCAGATTTTTATTTTTCGTTTTAATACTTACACTATTACTTTAAATATAGAAATGCTCCCGGTAGCCTCAAAGCACTACATATGTTTTGGTGGTTCTAACTGCAGCAGGTAACTTGGACAGTTCAATAGATCGATCTAGACTGTCCATCAAGTCCATAACACATTTCAACTGCTACCATTCAAGAATAAGACTGATTGATCAATCCATCCTATATTGGCATTCTTTTTTATAGTCGTCCCTTTTTAAACCGTATTTTGGCATTTGTCCATGAAAATGTCTTACTTTTTTGTCGGGTTGGGTTGAGCATAGAGGACTTGGGCTTGGAATTCGGGTGGCCGGTACTCAACCCACCTGAGTTGCACTGCCAGTGTATGCATTTGCATTCATTTTTCCACGAATTTACATCTCAGCTAAAGAAAAATCTAATAAACCAATTTTCACTTCCATCTTCAAATACTAATACACTTGCATCCCCCCCTTTTTTTTTGGGATCATTACAGGCACCCAATGACAATAATACAATTATATGAGGAGTTTGTTTTTCTAATGTGTAGGCTCATGGTCATGTATAATGTATAGACCCACCTGGTGGTTGGATTAAAATGCCTTTTGGTATGTTTAGTTTTCATAGAGTGGCATGTTGAATGGGTTGGATAGCATGCAATTGGGTAAGTGCACTTGTCTACAACTAGTTGCATGTGAAATAGAGGTGAAATGGTCAATTGCTCAAAGAGAGGGGGGCTAATAGAAGGCGGTTCCTTGCACTGCCGATTTAGTAACAAATCTTTGAAACAGGGAAGCTATTTATAACAATGGAAATGGATGGGAGGCCTGAATAATTGTCATATAATAGAGGTAAGTTAGGTGCAATAATAAAGAATCCCTCCCAAACTGGTCCTTATTGATGTTACATGTCATACAAGATATGTGTTTTGCTATAGTCCCCACCTTCATGAGATATTAGCAACGTTATCAAACCTTTTAAATGGCTCCCAGGGTGACCTATTGTCAATCTAAACAGGGCCAATTTGTTACAATTGTCCATTGTTTATGAGCCATAAATCACATGGGGAGAATCATTGAATCAAAGTGTTGCTTTAAAATCATAAGAAATACAAAGTGGGATCTATCTTCTAGATGTTTCAAGGAGATGATTGGAGCTGTTTGTTTCTCTAGTCAATCTTGATTGTCCATTTTCATGCTATTGATGGTAAGCTTAAGATTACTCGACTGGCATGAATTTTGCACCATGGTTTGCTCCTAGTTGTATGAATGGGTGAACGGTTTGGATCAACAATAGGTTACCCTCTCTGCCATTTAAAAGGTTTGGGTTGAAGGTGGGGACATTACCACAACCGTATGTGAGTGTCGTCATCATCTAAAACTTCTACATAAATTCTTTTCCGCCATTCCACTCTATCAAGGGCCATAACTTCAGTTACACCATATGTCATCAGGTCTTTACTTGCCATTTCCACCCATGTCCTTTTCGGTCTTTCCCTTGCCCTTTTAAAGCCTTCAACTTGTACCAACTGAGTCCTAACCAGCACAATTCTTGGTTTCCCCTTGTCTTATTACCTACTGATGTCATTCCTAAATTCCCATGAATGCATTCATTTCTACTTCTATCTTTGCTTGTCTTGCTAATCATCCACCTCAACATCTTCATTTCTGTGACACTCATCCTATGGATATGTTGCTCCTTAACTGCCCAATATTCTAGCCCATAAAGCATGACTGGTTCTATTTCCCTTATCACCTTGAATGGTACACAATGATCACATAAAACTCTGGAGGCATGTCTCCATTTATTCTACCCCATTTGAATTCTATAGGCAACATCCTTATCAATCTCTCCACTCTCATGAATTATCGACCCAAGGTATCAATAGTGATTATTTTGAAAAACATAGTCAACCATCTTTACTAATTTCTTGTTACTACTACCATTGTTTCTAAAATTGGATTCCATATACTCTGTTTTAATCCAACTAATTTTAAATCCTTTAGATTCTAAAACGCTTCTCTACAAAGTTATATGCACTCTCTCATGTTGTCAATCAAAACTATGTTATCTGTAAAGAAAAATACACCATAAGAACTCTTCTTACAAATGCCTCTTTAATTCGTCCATAACCGATCAAAAAGGTAGGGGTTCAATGCCGACCCATGGTGCAATCCTACAATAATTGGGAACTCACTTGTCTATCCACTGGTGATCCTCACATTTATAATTGCTCTCCCATACAAGTCCTTAATTATGTCAATAAATCGTCTTGAAACTCCTCTCTCCCAACACCCACCAAATTAGCTCTTTAAGGACCCTATCTTAAGCTTTCTCCATGTCAATAAAGACCATGTGGAGATCCTTCCTTTCTCCCTATATTTCTCCATCAATTGCTTAGTAAGAAAAGAGCTTCGGTGGCAGACCTCCCTAACATGAACCCAAACCGATTTTCTAATACATTTGTCTATATATCTATGAAATTTATATGTATAGAAGGTCTAATGGGGTTGGATACCACAAACCAACACCTACTTAATAGCAAGCATGTTAAGTTGTTAATAAAATATAAATAAATAAATAATAAAAAAGATGGAAGATTGAAATTGGTGAAGGAAAGTATCCTTTCCCAAATACGACCTTAATGTTTAAGGTAGGGGTGCAAGTGAGTTGGGTTCATTGGACTTGACCTGGCAATTAATGGGGTTGGGTCCGAATTTTGAATTATTTGGAAGGTGGGTCCGAAAGTTCAACCCAAATTACTAAATTAGGTTTGGGTCCTTTCAAAATCACCCCATATAGGCCCAATTTTTAAATGGCTCCAATTGGAGCCATACTATAATGGACCAAACCTAGGCCCAGACCTGACTAAGGAAAACTAGTTAATTAATCTATACAATATATATTGTAAGGTTTAAAATGGGTGTGTCATGTAGCGTATTACGTATCACCCCATCAGGTTGATACTTGATACAGGACCGCTCCACCCATATCGGGCAATACTAGTAAGTATTGTCACATGTATGGTTTCAAATGATACTTTAAACCTTGAGAGTGAGCAACTTTCAAACATTTTTACCTTGTAATTAGTTTCTCTAGGTGGAGAACTTTGAATATTAAAGTATGCAACAAGTTAGTAGTTGGACGTGTTTTGGAGGATTGAAAAATGCTACTATCGGATGTAAAATTCAGATTTCAGCTGCAAAAAGCCTTGAAAGGGCTTAGATTTCAGCACAAAAAGCTTTTTGTCAAGGTTACACCTTTCCCTCTTTTTTGTTAGTATAGCTCCCAAAATGCCAACACCACCATCTCCTTCTCTCTCCGCACGAGTATTTCCCTCCAAAATGATCTTCTCCCTCTTATTTTTCTCTTCCCCTGTCCACATGCTTCCCATGCCTTTCCCCTTAGTACATACAAGGGGTCCACATAGTGCCATCCAACCTGTCTAGTAGATAGACCTCTCCATTAGTCCTGATCCCAAAATCCAGCCTAGTTCATCCATGACCATGATGGGCCATACCAACAAACAACAACAAAAATTGGGGAGGGAGTCACCCACCATAGAAACTTCTTGATGAAATGTGAGGTCGATCCAAACATTCCAAACCACTTGTATAATCAATCTAGTCCTCAACCCAGATCCGACCAATGAAATAAATGGGGGTCCACCTACATCAGACCCAACCCAAGCCCAAGGTGAATTTTAATGGCTTGGGCATGAGTCCAAAAGTTTGACCCGAATTACTAAACGGGCCAGGTCTAGTTCCCCTCAACCGAACCCATTTGAAGGCATGCGCCTGCATATTTGCGACCTTGATAGAGACCCTTCCTAATCACACCATCTCTCACAATATTGAAATTTGTTCAGACTGGTCCACCCGATTTTAACATGGCCATGTCTAACTTAGATGACCAGATGAACCGCTGGGATCACTGGAAGGTGGACTCAACTTGTACAAGACACTTGCATGAATGACAGAAACATCAACAAAGGGAGATCCATAGCACCAACATAGGGATATCAAATTGCTTGCATGCTAGTAGAGTATTCCCATACAATATGCATGGAGATCTGTACAAGTAAAATAAATAAATAAATCATGTAAGCCGAGGATTAACCTCGTTCTCACTTCTCACACAATCATGAACCTTGGTCATGTAGGGGAGTGATGACATCGTTTGAATATAACATATGTTCGATCTTTGTGGGGCCCACTAATGATGTGTATGTGGAATCCAAATGTTGAATTTATTGTGCATCCTCGCCATTCACCTCACCATGCAGAACAAGAATGGTCCCGATCTAAAAATGAGGTAGGACACACCACAGGAAGACTACAAATACGTCTGAAACCGAACTGATTTTTGAAATGGCCTGAGTTCTGGTGAGCCCCTTCATCCTTGCGAAGCTCTCTAATGAATGGATTCGATCGCATATACACAACATAGTGGACCCCACATTCCGTGGTGTCCCTCATTGTGGCCCACCTGAGTTAAGGGATCAGGCCGAATTAGGAGCTATAGCTTTTGAGCATAGTTCTAAAACCTGGAAGCAAGACTTGATTTGGTGTCCAGCCAGATCGGGTTGACTCAAACCATGGTTACTAATGGCAGTCTTTTGGTCGTCTCAACTCTCAACTCCACGACATGCACCTTTGGCACATAGCTTAAAAACCCAAAAAACTCAAATCGACTAGATGTCCAGTTGGTTCGGATAAACTGAAAGACTCCTAAAATGTGTCATAAGTTGACTGGACTCGATGTTATGATGCGTAAATTAAAACTATGGAGTTGGTATTGAATATTTAAACTGACTAAAAATGCAGAAGTATTAAATAAACAGTCAAAATGTAAGCATGTCTAAAGCAGGCAGGTTGCTGGTAAGGTGCTGCTGCTTCTAATCACCAGGTCATGGGTTCAATTCCCTTGACATCAGCCAGCCTAGAAATACCAGGTTTGGGATCAAATTCTTCCTTTGGAAAAACACTGTATTAAGCAAAACCCATGTTTGGTGGACCAAGAAATTGGAATCGACAGACCAGATTCACAACTGATGTTGGTCACATGTACACTAGACCATTGGTCTATTGGTTCCGTGCACATGCCTATATATCACAAGCATAGTCTCTTTCAGAGATGCAGGAGCACTCAACCACGACACAACAAATAGTTGCTTACTTTCTTATTTTATAATACTTACATGAAAAATAGGCAAATGAAATATTTCTTACTATCCCTTCTATTTTTAATTGAGTCACCAAGTCAACCCGAATCGAATGAACATCGAGCCGAGTTCTCGGGTTTTTTAAACTATGGTCACAAGCAGTGTGCAGAGATTCACTTGGGTACTTTCCTTCTCTCTTTGAAAACAACTATAGACCAAGTTCAAGCAACGAGAGAAATGCTGATAGCATCGATGAAAAAGAAACAACACAGAGACTTACAGGGAAGCACAGCAAGAATTCCATTCCTTTCAGCAAATCAGATCCGTATGCAACTAACTGCAACTGCAACATCTGTTGGGCTGAAACTCCACAATACCTGATTAGAGTTCCAAATTGCAGCAGAAGCATGGCTGGAAAGACATTGGACCTGCATATATGACTTTACACTACCAACAAAGAGAAATCAATCAATCAGTGACAATTGATCATGCACTAGCATGTTCCTGGTATAGAAATTACATCTTCAAAGGAACCCAATTCATAGGAAGCAGACACGAAGGATTCATGCAACTGTAAAATGATAAACTCTCACAAAGTCCTAAAAATCCAACTTCTGTACATGGTTGTAATAGTGTACCATGTTATGTGGTTCGTATATTTCGGCTCAACTGTTCTTTTACTTTGTTAATATCACACTTTATAATCTTCTGTGATAAATGAGACCCGGATGAGAAAACATCACCCAATCGTATCATAGCATTCTCCCATCCAGAGAGGGCTATAGCTCCCTGGGGCCTTCTATCCTTCCTACAGGATTGTGGTCGATTCCTGCATTCAGAGACTCAACGTAAGACAACCATTTTGCGTCGCTCAATGCGCCAAGTTGACCAATAACTGCAAGCATAAAAAAGATGTTGCCAGCAAGGTTTTAAGCCTCAGGCAAGCCCCATGTGACTCATCCGAGTCAACTCGGACTCAGTGAGATCCAATCCAGTTCAGCACTGCAACTAAGAATCGAAAATAGGTTATAGGAGGTTACTGGGACTGACTCGGTGGAGTCGCAACTCGACTCAGGATCAAATGAGTCGGTCTGAGTTAACCAAGTCTTAAAACCATGGTTGCCAAAGAGAGCATGGATAGTTATGAGGAATTATGTGGCTTTAGGCTGAGGATATGCATGATATTGCAAGCAGGCCATGTGTTCCAATGATACAATGTGCAGCACGCCAAGAATTTGGGATGCCCCAAAAACATCCGAAATTGGAAAATCCTAGCAATCTAGCCGTTGGCATTTTTTTATTTTTGTTGCACGTGGACCATTGCTGTGCTTCTTTCTTAACCATTCATTTGCAGATGGCTGATAGAAGAGTTAAGATTGTCCAATCTGGAAGATTCTTGGGGCATCCTCCATCAACAGCAGGGCCGATCGTGTCAACATTCTTGATCAATAGAGCATGGGCACAAGTTGTACAGACGTGGGGCCCAATAACACCCAGCATATCCCTAGCAAAAGGATCATATAATTCCTCATGTGCTGGTGCATACTTGGGTTCGACAGCACGCCCTCGTCGAAAGATAAGTGACCATACCACCGGAAGACCTTGAACTGTTGTTTGGTGGAAATGCGACCTGCGCTTCACTAGGCCATGGATCTAAGGAATAGACTTCAGAGCCTCTTCCCAGACTCCGAAAGAACTGATCATCTGCCCTTGGCGTTGGGTTTTCATGGGAGAGCATGGTCTCCACTTTTGCTTTCTTTTCTTTTGGGGACTCAGCCTCAGTCTCCACTTCAGAATCCACATTGTTCGTGAACTGCTGCTGCTGCTTTCTTTTTGATCTGGACCTTCTGTTTTGGAACCAGTTGTAAACATTTGTTTCAGAGATTGAGCCATGTTGCGTCAGCTCAGATGTTATCTCTTTTATCTTCTTCTTGCCTGGAGCCCCATTACCTTGACTGAAGATACTTTCAAGAACTTGGAGCTGCACAGGGGTTGGGGCCCACCGGTGTCTTGCACTGATGTTAAGGCCTCCAGATGCCATTAATGGATCACAATACATATTTCCTAGCTTCATTCCTGAAAATCAAGAAGATAGAGAAACCTGATCAGTAAACATTAAGGTCTCGGGTTCAATCCAGCTTACCGACCCACAAAGAAAAAGATGTTTACACATCACCTTCCTGCTGATATCATGATGAGAAACACAAATGCTGCTTGAATGAATCCCACTCGCACACATGTACTTGATCCAGGCCTTTTAATCAGGTGGGCCTGTATTATCACAAAAACAGCCTCCTTTTGGGCCATTGTAGGAATGGTTTGCAAGTTGGTTTTTGTGTATTGAATGTTCACCACCAATACAGGTCATATTGCCCCTGTATTGGCTGGTATTGGACCAATACAGCCATATGGTTCATGGATGATGCCGGTACATATCAGGCAATATGTACCAGTATCAGAAGATATGTCAAACCTTGGTTGTGGCAGGCTTACCTTTCAACAACATGCATGACGCTTCACATATTTGAATGCAATACTGAAAATATAATGATTAACCAATGTAAAAACTGTGGCATCTTTACAATGGGATGTCATCTTTCTAAATGATTTACCAGGGGAGGTTACTTTGAACCTATGTTTGTAGATTCTTACATACGGCATTAGTCTTGTGAACAACCCCTAGGTGAGGTTAATTTTAGTCTCTTGACTCTTTTCCCTTTATTTATGCATAAATACATTTACTCCTTAAACCACTAACTAATCATTAATCAATTGACGGCGGTCACCATAAGGTACTGATACGTGTTTTGTGCAGTCTAAACATCAGATTGGAGCTTGGCTCACATCAGTGTGTTCCCACCTATGGATGAGGAAATATTTTATTCTACACCAGTTTTGGTGTTATTAATATGGATGACATGTCAGCATCTACACCAGTTTTATTCTGCACCAGTTTTGGTCTCTTTTCCCTTTATTTATGCATAAATACATTTACTCCTTGAACCACTAACTAATCATTAATCAATTGACGACGGTCACCATAAGGTACTGATACATGTTTTGTGCAGTCTAAACATCAGATTGGAGCTTGGCTCACATCAATGTGTTACCACCTATGGATGAGGAAATATTTTATTCTACACCAGTTTTGGTGTTATTAATATGGATGACGTGTCAGCATCTACACCAGTTTTGGTGTCGTCAACATACAAAAAAGCTTTGTGAATCCATGTGCATGCACCCATGCGTCTCTTATATTACTGGGAAATAGAACTGCTTGATCAAATGGTGTCAAGCTATGTGGGCCAGTGGGAGGTGTATATGACGTCCAACTTGTCCATCAGGTGCCCCTTATCTTTAGTCCAGAGCCCGAAAATCAAATCGATCCAAAACTGATGTGGGCCAAACCACATTGAAAAGGGGAGATGGGAACACCCAATGTTGTCAAATGAAATAAGAGATCCTGTGCAACCCAAGGGGGCTATGTGCTCAAGTGATGGCATAATTGCGTGTGCAATGGCACAGCAACCAAACAAAAAAATGGAAAAAAAATAATTAGAAAGGTAATTTCAAGGAAAATAGAATATATATATATATATATATATATATATATATATATATATATATATATATATATATATATATATATATATATATATAGACACACACACACACACACACACACACACACTACAAGTGAAGAGAACTGTTTTTTATAGTTTTATTAGACTATTTGACTATATCAAGTCAACTAACTACTTAAATGAATGCATATACTAAAAAATGTGAAAAAAAACAACATATAAATTTTATTGATGTCATTTTAAGAGAGTGTGAGGGAGAGTAAGAGAGTTAAGAAACTAGAGAGGTTGAGGATGAGAGTATTAGAGTGAGAGAGTAGAGAGAGTAGAGAGTAGGGAGTAAGAAAGTAATAGGGGCATGAAAACAAGGAGTGAGAGTGCCTATTTATTGGCAAAAAGTGAGAGCAAATGAAGTAAAAAAGTCCCAACAGTCAGAAAGCTAATCATTGTGTACGTGATTATTCCTTCGCATACTGTGTACGTGATGGCATAACCATATAACTATGGCTTATGTGATTGCATACTTCTCTGAGCAACCACATAAGCCCCAACGGCACAATAACCGCATATGCCTACGGTACGCTAGTCCAAAAAACATATGCGATTGCACAAGTGCTTATGCAATCGCATATGACAACATTGGGAATGCCCATCATAAAGACCTTCTAGAATGTGTCCGAGGGCCACCATGGTGTGATATACAATCCACAAAGATGAATGGACAACATAAAAATCAGGCCAATCAAAGACTCAAGTGAGCTATACCATGTGAACTGCAGGCATGCCCCACCAAGATGAATGATCACCCAAAGATTAGGCCAATCCAAACCTCAGGTCAGCTATACGATATGAAGTAGTAGGTTTTAGGCGTGATGTTACATTATTTCCTATGGTGTGACAACCTAAATTTTGGATCAGATTGATTTTTGGGTCCCATGATTCATACAAGGGGGCGCATAACCATGATTCATACGAGGGGGCGCATATGATGGATGGAGTGGATGCCGTATATACATCACAATGGGCTTCCCACAACTCAATTAATACCAAGTTCACGTGGAGTCAACTCCATGTGAGTATTCCGCATGCTACATGGATCTAGACTGCATCCCAGTCTATCAAGGATTGTATCCTCTCAATTAAACCATGGGTCACCAAATCTTTTCTTACAACTCCACTCACATCCTTTTGGGCCTCTGCTTACCTTTATAGAGCCTTCAACTTGAACCAACTTACTTCTAATTGGAGCAATTCTTGGTCTCTGTTGCACACAACCAACTAATCTGAGTCTACTTTCCCTCATCTTATTACCTATTGGCGCTATTCCTAAGCTCCGTCAAATGCATTCATTTCTAATCCTACCCTTCCTCGTCTTGCCACTCATCAATCTCAACATCCTCATTTCAGCCATGCTCGTGTTATGAACATGTTGGTCCTGGACTACCCGACATTCTATCCTATAAAGCATTGTTGTTCTCATAGTAGATTCTAAAGCATTCCATAGTTCTAGCCTTATGCTACAACCACCATTGCCATAAAGAAGAAGGAGAGAGGCAAGTCCCGTTGTCGTGGTCTTGGATTAAGTTGGGATTACATGCATATAATACTTGGAAATTGGAATAATAGCATGGGGCATTACATTGCATTTGCGATGTTTCATATTGTTAATATAACCACAGATACTTATTTAATTCAAGATAACTTGAGGTGATTTCCGTGATGTTTGGTAAAAAACGTAAAATATGTATGAAAACAAATTTCTATTTCCCAAATGCTCTACCCCCACAGACTCGAAAACTTAATTTTCAATCATTGTGGATTGTCATGGTCTCAAGATCACCATGACCAAATGCCATCGTCATCATCTAAGCCTTATCTCAACCGGTGTTTTAAATGGTGCACAACTTTCAACCCTATATAGTATGTAGCATAGGCTACATGATACTTTTATTTTTAATTAAAATAATATTTAAAAAATGACAAATAGTAAGAATAAATATATTTTTTTTAAAAACAACAAAATTATATATAAAAAAAAGAGTAAAAATGCTTCATTTTTTCATATAAAAGCATGTTCAAAACAAGTTATTAATTATCACTTATCAAAAGGCAGTCTATTTATATTCTATTTATACTTAAACCAATTATTGCGTGGTGGCCCGCATGATGGTTCGATCAACCAGAGAAAACAATAGACATCCATAACATAGAAAACAAGACCACCCCCATCATCACGTACACTGCACACTACACTGCACAAAACAACCACCATGCGCTACACAAATGGTTGTAGAACAAGCTTATTCTACAATATTTGACCCCAAAAATGAAAAAAATGGAAAATAAAATCAAAAGACGCTCTAAATCAATATGAAATCAATAACAATAAAATATAAGTTATTAATTGAGATAAAGACTAAAAGAAATACATGTAGTTAGCTTTAAATCAAAATAAAAATAAAAATGCAAATCTTCAGCTCCACAGCTGATCGCACTTCAAATAGGGAATCTCGAAGTTCTCCTTTGGTTGGCCTCCAATGCCCATGAAACTTCAGCCGCAGGACCTCACAGGGCCGATTAATGCCCTAAAGTTTCGTCTCTAACAGTTCCTTGGATTGAGAGAATCGAAGATAGGAAGTTTGGTGGAAAGAGGGCTTGTCGTCAAGGGTATTAGGGCATTCTTTTAAAACCCTCTTTTGAAACATTTAAGTATGACTACGTGAGTTACACACCATTTAGAAAACTCCTAAATCTTCAACTGTACACGTGTAGGCCCATGTACAGATGGTTAACACTAATATGGGTATACGGACAGATATTCTTCATCAATAATAGAACCCACTATTTGGATGTTCCAGATACCTTCTAAATCGTTGCCACCTGTGAGAAAGATTGGTCACCACCATTTTATATCAGCAACTAAACTAACATTAAAAAAAAAAAAAAGAAAAAAAAAAGAGGCAAGCTTGTAGTGCATGCTACTGCACATGAGAAATGCAATATTTGCTCATATTGCATAGCATGTAGAAGCTACACTATGTAGCGACTCCCAACTAACTGTAATCGGCTATACAAATCATGTCTTTCCATTCCACATTATCGAGGATCTCCATTGCAAACAACCAAACTATCCAAGCGTACTTTTATTTTTTCTGATAAGTTACGATACTTTATTAAAAAGCGCCGAAGCCAGGGTATCCCAAATCGGTTACGTATCGGCCGTAACGGCCGATACGTAACGGTAACGGTGGGACCCGTTACGCGATACGGGGTCGAAACGGCCGTTACGGATTTCTGTGACCGTAACGGCCGTTACAGACCCGTAATGGCTGTTACGGGCCCTGAAAAAAAAAAAAACCTTACCTTTTTTTGCTTTCTTCTCTTCTTCTTCTTCTCTTTCTTCTTCTTCTTCTTCTTCTTCTTCTTCTTCTCGAGCAGCTGCGGCTTCTCGCGGCTTCTTCCTGTTCTTCTTCTTCTTCTTCCTCTCTCTCTCTCACTCTCTCTCCTTCCTGTTCTTCTTCTTCTTCCTCTCTCTCTCTCAATCTCTTCTTTCCCCCTTTCCCTCTTTTTTTCTTTTCTTTCTTTCCCTCTGTTTTTTCTTTTCGTTTCCCTCTCTCTCCTTTTTTTTTTTTATTTCCAGCAGCGGTAGGTACGTGTCACGCAAAGACGAGCGCTGACACTCCTCGAGCTCCGAGTTGTACGAACGGTTCAAAAGAGATCAAAGTTATATCGGCTCCACAGTGATGTATTTATCACATCTACATCGTTCATCTATTTTCAAAGATCATTTTAGAGCACCAGCCAAAAAATAAATTATATCCAGAGATCATGTGGACCACACCAAAAATAGCAGCAGAGATAATGATTTTCACAATTAATTCGTAGGGTGCACGGTAATGTTTATTGGGCCCCCCGTAATGTATATATTTTACCCATATCGTCCATCCATTTTGCCACGTCATTTTAAGCCAGGATTCAAAAAATTAATAATATCCAAATCTCAGGTGGACCACACCATAGAAAATAATGGTTATAGAATGCTCACCATTAAAAATTACTTAAAGTCCACTGTAATGTTTATTTTCAATCTAACCTGTTAATTGGGTCACATTGACGTGGATGAAGGGAAAACACACATGTCAGCTTGATCTAAAACTTTTCTAGCCCCCAATAAATTTTTAACGGTGAACGTTTAATTATTGTTGTTTCTTATGGTGCAATCTACCTGAGCTTTGGATGTGCCTCATTTTTGGGCTCATGCCCTAAAATTATTTGGCAAAATAGATGGATGGTGTAGATACAACACATTCATCACGGGTTAGGCCCAAAAAATTTTGACACGTGTGCTGCACTTTACATTCGAGTCCCTCATAATTCAAGCTTTAAAAAATTGTACACAAGACATATATTAACTTGAAATTTGACAATTAAATTATGGACTGCAATTGCTAACTCACAATGCCAAAATCAAATTATTGAATAGTTTTAATTATTAATTTGTGAACTTTTATTTTTTAAAATAGGGCCTTTTGATTTTTTATTTTTTTTTATGATTCACTATCCAATAAATGTCCACCAATTTATAAGTGGGATAATCACAATAAATGGCATGAATTTGAGGCTGATTTGGAGAATAGATTGGTCCTCCAAGTCAGCCCCAAATTGGCAACGCCATCTACCTAAATTTAATTTCATTTTTTTAAAGAACTATTGGGAGAAATGATATCAAGTTGTTAAGTATATAAATTAAATATTTAAAAAATTAAATATATGAATTTTGTAGTCAAATTCAAATTATCTGGTTAAAAAATTAATCAGACAGTCCGATACAACTTCTTACCAAAGAGTGGACCGTTACACCACTATAAACATGTTCCAATTTATAAAGGAATGCATATTTGGAATGCTTAGAATATTTCGGATTTAATCCATATTTTTTCAAATTTTTTTGTCAAAAAAAAAAAAAATTGCACCGTTACGGGCCGTTACACCCCTGTATCACCGTTACGCCCCCGTATCCGTATCGGTTTCGGAGGGCACCGTTACGCCAACCGATACCGATACAGGACACCTTGGCCGAAGCGGAAAGAATACAAGCCGAAAGACATAAGACACTCATAAAGGAATGGCAGCCAAAGCCACCTTAACAAACATCGCCCATTCGGCTACTAGCCTTTTAATACTAAGAATCACTTCGTGTTCCCCATCAGTGATATTGCAAAAACATCAGCCATTCTTGGAGCCCCAAATTACCCAAAGAATTGCCATAACAAGAAGTCGCCAAATAGCTTTCCTCGCCTTTCCCCCACCGCCGCCATGCCAGGCACACAGAAGTTCTTCCACTGGCTTAGGCATAACCCAATGCATACCCAAACACAAAAGGAAGAAGTCCCAAATTGCAGTGGCGAGGGGGCAATGGATAAAGAGATAGTCGATCGATTCCTTATTACCCATACACATATGGCAAATATTGGGCAAAACGAGCACTCTTCTATGAAGATTGTCAATAGTTAGGATTCTCTTCCGGCCTACCAACCAAATGAAGGCAGCAACTTTAGGGGGAGCTCTGTAGAACCAATGATGAAACGGGTGATCCGGAACCACATTAAAGGTTGACAAAGATACGAGGTTGTAGAATGCTTTAACCGAAAATTTGCCAGATTTTCTCCCCACCCACCCGATATTGTGTTCTTGGAAAGGATCCATTCCAGATCCACCAAATTAAGAAGCTCCAACAACGCTGTAAACTCATCAATCTTCGCATCTGACAAGTTCCTACGGCAATGAGGACACCAAACTATCTTCCTTTTGGCCCTTGAGTAGCAATCCATCACACAAACTAGCTTATCTGGAGTGAGACTAGCAAGTCTTAGAAACATGCCCTGAAGGGCTTGCATACCAAACCAACTATCCACACAGAATCTGATTCGAGACGCCATTCCAACTTTGTAAAAAATGCCCCAACTCACCAAATTTGGCGTACCCATAATTGCTTTCCAAGCGCCCGAAGCTCTGTAAGATGAAGAGGCTTTTAGAACCATCCGCCCTCCTAAACTCCATACTTGGCCGCTATCAACTTTCTCCATAAGCTCCCCTCCTCACCACTAAATCTCCAAATCCACTTTCCCTCATTTTATCACCTATTAATGCTACAGTTAAGTTCCCTCGAATGCATTCATTTCCAATTCTATCCTTCCTTGTTTTACCACTCATCCATCTCAACATCCTCATTTCAACTACACTCATCTCCACTCATCTCCACCCAGCTTGAATTCTATGATGGGAACCCTTCTCAATCTCTTTGCTCTCATGACTTATTGACCAAAGATATTGGAAATGGTTATTTTAGCGTACTCTCTTTTTCTTTTTTTCTTTTTTTTAAGATGATAAATTTATTCGAAAGAAACGCCGCGGGCAAAAAGGACAACAATGCTAAGAAAAATTACAAATGGTCATTTTAGGGAACTTTTTGGTCAACAATATTAACTAATTCCTCCTTTCCACAAATATTGTTATTATTATTGCATTTTATATAATATGTTTTATTCTGACTAATTTTAAAACTTTTCAATTCTAAAGCTTCCATCCATAGTTCTAGCTTTCTGTTTAACCCTCCCTCGTCTCATTTATCGAAACTAATTTGCAAATAACATATGCAACGGGACCTTGTCTTGTAAATGCCTCATTAACTCGTCCATAACCAATGCAAAAAGATATGGGATCAATGTGGACCCTTGGTATAAGCCTAGGGTAATTGGGAACTCACTTGTCTCTCCACTAGTGTTTCTCACATTTGTTACTACTCCCTCGTTCTTATCCTCAACCATGTGAATATGCCCTCATGGGACTCCTTTCTTTTCCAACATCCATCAGATTAACTCTCTAGGACAGTATCGGCTTTCTCTAAATCAATAAAGGGTAAAGTTATCCAGTTAAGGGTTAGCAAAATGAAGGAAAGACCATTTGTCACTCTTGCCATCCTTTTTCCATGCCCTTAATTGGATGGATGGCTTTGATCATCTGATCATGGTGATTTTACAGCCAGGCAAAATTGTTGGGATTGTTAGTGATCATAACACCTAGGCCTCGGACTTTTCGCCGGAATAGGGCAATAAGAATCTGTATTGGATCGCTGCTCTCCGAAGAAAATATCTACTTAGCTCATGTCAAGTCAAAGAAATTATCAGTAATCAATTACTCTGACAAACAGTGGACTAACTCAGAGAAGGTATTATACAAGATGTCAAAAGAGATGGTGGAAACATATGATTCTAGTGATGGTTTCACAAACATCCCAATCGGCATTAGTGAGGGCACAATCAAACTACAAAATTTGAATAATAACACTACATTTCTGCACCAATTAAGGACGAGGTAAAAACAGGCCCGGATGTGCGGACGTGCACATAATCGCATTTTGGGGCGGCCCCAAATGCATAAGAGAAACATATCAGTTTCAGCCAAAATATGTGTCCCACTTGTGATCTTCTGGATACCGCAATTGATATGTAGCTCAAAATCCTTATGCAGAAACAACGCACATCCGTCCCATGATGCATTTGGCGCAGCCCCAACACATGATCGCTTGTTTGTCCGAAAACTGAAATATATCTTCCAACCCCAAAAACAACCAATCAGAAAAGAAGCTATAGAAAAGAACAAAAACTAAATAAACCCAAAACCAATATTCATTTTTTTAAAAAGCCATTAAAATAGCCAACTGGAGAGAGAGAGAGAGAGAGAGAGAGAGAGAGAGAGAGAGAGAGAGAGAAAGTGCAGGAACTGATTTTTTTTTTTTTTTGGGGGGGGGGGTGTGGGTGGGGGGTCTGGAGTATCCAAAATGAGAAAAACAGAATAAATCCAAAAACACCCACTATCTATAATGCTAAAAAAAATCCAAGAAAAGTAAACAAAATGAAAGAAAAAGTGCAGAAACAGGTCGAGAAAGAGAGAGAGAGTCCAAAATGAAGAAAAGCAGAACACACCCAAAAACACCCATTATCTATAATATACTAAAAAATCCAAGAAAATGAAAGAGAAAGTGCAGAAACAAATGGAGAGAGAGAGAGAGAGAGAGAGAGAGAGAGAGAGAGAGAGAGATTGAAAAGAAAAGGTACCGGAGAGAGAGGGGTTGTGGGATGTGAAGGACTTGTGCATGTCGACTAAGAGCTCGCAAATGAAAGAGTAAACAGAGATTTGTCGACGGAGGATTTCCATCTGCTCCTCCGTCATCACCGTCTTCTCCTTCTCTTCTCTCTCTCGAACCTCCATCTTCTTCTTACACTTGCATCATCTCTCCCTCTCTACGGAAGATGGAAAGAGAGACCGAAAGGGAAGGGGCACGCGCCAACACCGGCTTTCACGCGGCGCGAGTATGATGGTGATGGACCGGAAGCGTCAACACCAACTGTTTTACGCGGCGGTGTTAAACACCCGTGGGGCCCACTATCTTTTATATGTAAATCCTTTCCGTCCATCAGGTGTAAACCCTTATTTAAACCGTACATTTAAAATATCCTCTCGACAAGAAACTTCCATGGGCCACACCAATTGGAACAATATAAAATTGCTCCAAAAACCTCTATATTCACTCGACGTGGCCCGTCTGTGGTTTGATCGAGCTGATTTTGTGCCTTCAATTCATCCTGGCGGGATTTACAGGTGGTCATTGGGTTTGATGAAAGAAATGCACCAAGGTGGCCACCACACAAAAACCTATTGCTAGTATCCATCTCCATTGTCCCCGGTGGTGTGGCCCACCGGAGAATTGTGAATCGTTTGGGGATGACATTAGTTGAGGCCATGTGCTTACTCAACATATTACAGCCCAAATAAGATAAGATTTGATTGTGCCAACATATTAAAGGCCAAACAAGATAAGATTTGATTGTGCTACGTGCTGCTGTACGAAGTTTGTTAGAATAAAGTATTATACTTGACTTATGAGAGAGCCTTTAGGCCTGGTTGGCCTCACCTAACCTGATGTGGACCCACGTTGATGTATGTTTTGTATGAATCTAAAATCCTTTGCTTGCCGTAGATAGATTTTTTCTCTTTTCATCATCATTGACATTGTCAGTACCGAATGCAGTGTGTGATGATGTGTCCCAATCACATTGCAACAAATAAATTTCTTCTATTTGTAGTAAGGAGAGGATCCCGATTCATTTTGTGTATATTATGAGATTATATTAGATGTCATTACTTGTACATTTGTCATATATAATATTAGCTTTATTCGTCATAGTTATAATTAGTCATGTATAGAAATACTTTAATTAGGATTAGTTCTAATTAGATTTCATTGTAAGATTTCCTTATATACACATGTAAGTTCTTAATTTAAACTCAGATTTGGGGTGAAGAATAATATAGAAAAAGCAATCGGAATTTCTTCGATTCTAGGCATTATCATGGTATCAGAGCCATTGATCTGAAATCTTCAGACGGTCCAGATTTCTCTTGGTGCATAACTTCACAACAGTCCATTCCTCTTCTGCACAACCAACAGAACCGGCAAATGATACTGGTCCTTTACCATTCCCATCTTATTGCAATCAAGGTTTTCATTTCTTCTTTTTCTCTTCTCAGATTGGGGCTACTTTGCCCGATTCACAAAGCGGTATATTTTTCACATTTCATCTATGCAGTTATTTTTCTATGGCACCAATGAATTCCTCAAATAAGATTGAGACAATCCATATTAAGTTGGATGGGAGGAATTTTTCCTTACGACAATTTCATTTCAAGTATTTTTTAATAGGAAAGAGCCTTTATAGCTATATGGATAGTTCTGTGGGAAAACCAACCGTTGAAAAAGAACTCATAACTTAGACCATCAATAATTCGAAGGTGGTCACATGGATCTTTAACAATATTGAGAGCAACATTGCAATTAATCTCACATCTTTCGAGACAGGATCAGAAATATAGGCTTACTTGAAAATGTGTTATCAACAATTAGATCATGATCGTAGATATCAAGTAAAATACGAGTTGTCAAAACTGGAACAAGGATCTCTAAGTGTCTGCAACTTTTATTCTAAGCTTACATCTCTTTCACATGAGATTCAACTTATGGATCCAGTGATCCCTGCCGCAGCAGTAGAGACAGTGAAGACACTTCGAGAAACAAGTAAATTGATGCAATTCCTATATAAACTCCATCCGGAGTTTGAACCAACCCAGGCCACACTAATGAACTGGCCTTAACTTTCATCTCTTAAGGCAACCCTATTAGATTTGATGGCAGCAGAGACACGTTTGAAAACTCTTACTTCCATGAGAGAAACTATTCTTAATACTACCATCATTACCTTTAATGTTATGGGAAGGTCACGTGACATGTTAAAAGTTAAGTGTTATAATTGTGATGAATTTGATCATGTAGCTACTCATTGTACTAACAAGAAAAAGCCTCTGAAATCATCTAATCCAAGTATTCTATTTTATCGATACTACAAACAAGAAGGACACGACATAGCAAACTGCCCGATTCGACCTCCTTTACCCCCTCAGTACCAGCGACGTGGACGTGCATTTGTAGCATCTCCTTCTGAGAAGACTGATTCTTCTTCTTTCGTCTCACCCTCATCAATCCAGCCAAATCTACTTTCTTTAGAACAAATTCAACAGATTCTCCAGGCTTGGGTTCCTCCAGTTTTATAGGTAATGTTAACTCTAACAAAACCTGGTATATTAATTCAGGAGCTTTCAATCACGTGACTGGTGACATTTCTTGTTTAACTAATTGTGTTCCATATAGAGGTGTGGGTTCCATCTCTACTGCAGATGGCAACCAGTTATCTATATCACATATCGGTTCCTTGAAAGTTTCACTTTCATTATCTCGTAATTTCTTCCTTCAAAAAGTATTTTATGTTCCCAAGTTGTCTGCTAACTTGGTTTCTGTTGCCCAACTCGTTGAGAATAACTGTTTGGTCTAATTTTCTCAATTTAGTTGTTTCATACAGGATTTGGAAACAGGGAGGCTAATTGGGAAGGGCCATAAGAGAGGGCGGTTGTTCATATTAGAGTTTGATCCCGTTGTTCTCCCATCCAAATGTTATTTATTTATTTATTTACCATCTTCTAGTGACATTTCTTTTGCTAATAAGTGTTGGAAATTATGGCATACTCAATTAGGCCATCCTAATTCCTAGAATTTATTACTCTTGTTTGTGTCTGATTTGTTGAATGATGATATATATATTAGTCTTAATTCTATTGATATGACTTGTGTTAGTTATAGATCGTGTAAATCTACTGCATTATCGTTTCTATTAAGCAATTCTCGAGCTACCGCCATATTTGATCTTATTCATACCGATGTCTAGGGTCCATCTCCTATTATGGCTCCTATTAGTTCTGTGTATTATATTATCTTTGTAGATGACTTTTCAAGGTATACGTGGATATATTTCATGAAACACAAGTCAAAAGACTTTTCTTGCTCTAGAAAATTTTCAACATATGTAGAGACCCAATTTTTAAAGAAAATTAAGATTCTACGAACAGATTCTAGTGGTGAGTATATCTCTTCAAAATTTCAAAACTTTCTTAGTTTGAATGATACTATGCATCAAAGGTCTTGTCCTCACACATTGGAGCAAAATCGTGTAGTAGAACGCAAAAATAGGCACATAACGAAGATTGCTACCACAATGTTGAACTATGTAAATGTTTCTAAATTTTTATAGGCTGAGGCAAAATCGATAGCGGTATATCTAATCAATTAGTTACCATAAAGTGTCTTCATAAATAGAAAGTCACTATCTTTCCTCCTTTATAGTAAAGATCCTGATTATAGACAGTTATGGGTATTTAGTTGCATTGCCTTTGTCCATATTCTAGAGTAAGAACGAGATAAACTCAGCCCTCGAGTAACCAAATGTGTATTTCTTGGCTATGGTGAAAATCAGAAAGGGTACCATTGTTATGATCCGTGTACTCGTTGTGTTCGGGTGTCTGGTCATGTTACTTTCTTTGAGCACTTACTGTATTATAAAGCTTTCCATGAATCTCATTCTATTCCTCTCGAGCCTTATTTAATTTCTCATATGACCTATTTTAATGAATCTCAATCTATTCCTCTTATGCACTCTTCTTCTCCCTCTTTTCAGGTTTATCAACACCAGATGCAGCCTACAACTCTTGTGCCCTCTCCAACAACGATACCTTCTTCAGATCCAGTGCCTTCTCCTCCTATTGAGCTAGTGAGTATTCCTCCTTCTACTAATGTTTCATTATGTCATTCTAGTCGTCCATCCGTTTCTCCTACTCGATTGAATCTCCTTGCCTCTCATCATTCATTATTTTCTGGATTAGATTCTTTGGTAGTTCCTACATCTTATTCTCGGGCGTCTACAAAACAATGTTGGGTAAAGGCTATGGATGACAAAATTCAGGCTTTCGAAGAAAATTGTACTTGGACTCTAGTTCCTTTACTTGAGGGGAAGCAAGTTATCGGCAGCAAATGTGTATATACTGTGAAATTAAAATCAGATGGAAGCCTGGATCGATATAAAGCTCGTCTCGTGGCCCAAGGGTATAAACAAGAGTATGGTGTGGATTATGATGAAAGTTTTGCTTTCGCTGGACAAATGAAAATAGTCTGATCGTTGATTATTATCTCTTCTTTCAAAGGTTGACAACTTAATCAGCTTGATGTTAAGAATGCCTTCCTTCAAGGGGATCTTAAAGAAGAGGTCTACATAAAACAACCACCTGGTTATAAATCAAAGGATCCTAAACTTATTTGTAAATGATCTAAAGCTTTGTATGGGCTCAAACAAGCACCACAAGCATGGTCAATATGACTCATCACCGTTAATTCTTAAGACTGGTTCATGTCTTGTTGTTTTATTGGTCTATGTTGATGATATTCTCATAACCGGCAGTAATATGTAAAGCATTGCCAATCTCAAATTATTACTCTATACCTCATTTCATATGAAGGATCTGGGGCCATTAGCATATTTTTTGGAACTTGAAATATCTCATTCAACTCGAGGATATCTCCTTAGTCAATAGAAATATACTAATGATTTGATCAAGAAAGAAACCTTACAAATTTTAAGTCCTATGAAACTTCTCTAGATTAAAATGTCAAGTATGAGAAAGATGATGGAAATCCTCTTTCAGATGTTACAACCTATAGGCAGTTGGTGGGAAGCTTAGTTTATCTCACTATGACTCGTCCTGATATCGCACATACAGTTCATGTTGTTAGCCAGTTTGTTGCAACATCTTATACATTGCATATGACAGCAGTTCATTACATTATTCGATATCTTCGTGTTACCCTCGATGAGGTGCTTCCCTTTCCATCCTCAAATGATCTACAGTTATCTGCTTATTTTGATGCTGACTTGGCAAGATGTCTCACTTCACGATGATCTACTACTGGCTATTGTGTTTTCTCGGGACAATCATTAGTTAGCAAGAAATGTAAGAAGCAAACCATGATATCTCGATCCAACACAGAAGTTGAATATCGTGCGATAACAGAAGCTTGTAGTGAAATTACTTGGTTCAGGGGATTGTTAACAGATTTTGGTATTCATTTATTTTTGCCAACTCCATTATATACCGACAACCTGAGTGCTATTCGGTTGGCTTCCAATCCAGTATTTCACAAGCGCATTAAGCACATTAAAGTTGATTGCCACTTTGTATGAGAAAAATATATGATTGGAATCATTTCTCTCCTTCATGTGACATCAGAACTACAACTTGCTGATTTATTTACAAAATTCATGACATCATCCTGACATAAGTTTCTTAGTAGCAAACTAATGTTGGTTTGTTCTCCCACATCAATTTCGGGGGGGGGGGGGGGGGTGAATTATATTATATGTCATAAGTTATATATTTGTCATGTATAGTATTAGCTTTATTCGTCATATCTATAATTAGCCATCTATAGAAATACTTTAATTAGGATTAGTTCTAATAAGATTTTATTGTAAGATTTCCTTGCATACACATGTAAGTTTTTTATTTAAACCCGAATTGGGGTGAAGAATAATATAGAAAAAGTACTTGGAATTTCTCCGATTCTAAACATTATCATATATACCCAAATCTCAGGTGAACTATATCATAAGAAATAGTGGTCATAATTAAGTTGTCTGGTTAAGATTTGGATGTGATTCTTTTTTGAGATCGTGCCCATAATTAAGTGGCAAAATAGATGGAAAACATGGATATGCAAAATATACATCAAGGTAAACCCTACGGTTAGGGCTGCACCTAATCCGCTCCCAATCAAATCTTATCTTGTCTAGGCCTTACCATGCAACAATAGATGGAGTGAATTTTACATATACAACATATGATGAGCCGGGAGAATTTGGATGAGGTGGATATACTCAAACAACACCACATAACCTATAGAGCTTGCAGGCAAGATGCTCCCAAGTGGGCCACACATATACTTTAAAATGCAGGCTGACCTATCTTTCTAGCCACACACATACCACATGGGTCCACCAACCCAACGCTCCCTAGTGGATGCCATGTCTGCACAGGTGGGAATAGTATGGTTCAAACACAATAGATATTTCTTATACTCATGTCATCAAGTATGAGGTTTTATGAGAGTGTATATGTAACATTCATCAGCAATTATCATGAAAACCATGTGAATGGTAATTATTAGTTGCGTTTGATAACCTGTAATCAAAATTCAATGGAATCCATATGAATGTGTTTGACAACTTATTTTTGGAATACATTGGTAGAGAGAAAGAGTCAGAGAGAGACGACTATGACTTGTAAATGGACGTTAGTCGAAATTCATTCCAATTCGCATCAAGTATACTCTCTCTAATAAATCAATTATTATAGATTCACTTTAATTACCGATAAAGACATGCTCCCAAACCATTTGTATATTTAGAGATTGATTGTAGTATGGATTTAAGATAAATTATAATTAAAATCATAATTATTATGGAATTTATGTGAATTGGACTCCTTGTTTGTGTTTGGCAGTATGAAGATGGAATTTATGTGAATAAAAAAATTACATTTGACATGTTTTTCGCATGTGGCCTTTAGTGAAATTCACCCCAATCACTAAGTGACTTACTACATTTTAGTCATAGGGCTCAAAAATCAGTTTGGTTAGTGATATGGGTGTATTATACGATTGGAAACAATATACTGTGTGTTCCTCTCCTAAGTACTTCCCTTCATATGGCTCACTTGAATCATAGACTGTGATGATTTTTAGGCCGCACAACTAAAATGGGGTGACACACCTAGTGATTAGAGTGGATTTTATTGAAACATCACGATGGGCCCAACTAATTCTTGATGTCAAATTCAATTACTTTTCATGCTGACATCATCAGTCGTAATAAGCCTTGAAATCATGCCTCCTATTAGTGATTCAAAATGAATGAATCAGTCCATTTACCACCTCCATACACCCTGCTAAATGCAACCATCTTTTACTATTATCATCTATTACTATCGAATTCATGTTGCCAAATGGCCCTTTATACTTTATAGGAATGAGTTTGCACTTTTTGTTAAATGTCCTATTAGTGTATTCATGTGATAAAGGCGGGGTCCTCGCCATATGTGAGAGCATTGACTGTAATCTTAGATACACATTGTAACAACCCAATATATATATATATATATATATATATATATATAAACAAATTCAAATTTTAAAACTAAAGGAGAGATAAGAGGGATTGTTTGTAACTTCTCTCCCAAATCTAGTAGAGAATTTCTCTTCCTAAGGAGAGAATTTTGGATTGCTCCAAATCTCTTCCAAAAATGGAGGAAAACCCTCAGAAACAAAGAATGAAAGAATGAAAGAGAGAGAGGAAAAGTTTGGGAAGATAACCTTAATCTAAGTTGGTACCTTTTTTTAGTTTATTGATGTTTATGCCTCATATCTTTATGATAGACGGGTTGAATTAGCCATAGGTCCATCACGTACATATATGTAGCATATGCAGGAAGACCCAATTTCCTACGCAATTGCTCTTTGGCTTTTGGTTTAGGGAATTGTGTTGGTGTAGACACTTTACCCCAGGTCGATTAGCTGATTGAGTTTGAACTGATGGATGGTTAATCAAACCCTAACCCTAAAAGCCTAAACCATAAGATCCTCAATACTAAACCCTAAACTCAATTCAGTTAGCCCATTCAAACTAGTTAACCCAATCAACCCAGTCGACTTAATCCTAAACCGTAAGAACTTAGAACCCTAGAGCCTTGAGTCAGCTCGACAAGTCAACTTGCTAAGTCAACTCATCCTATTAACCTATCCAGTCCAACAACCCAGTTAACTCACCTAGTTAAGCTCAAAACCAAGCCCGAACCAAAGCCCAAAATCAAGCCCAATTGGAGTACCATGCAAAATCTTAGCGTAACATCCTTTATAATAGAGCCTTCACACGAGTGAGGGAGGTTGGATGCCAAAGCAGGGAGTCCATGTGGGGACTGGCGTCAACCAGCTTTCTGCCATCCACATAGCACTCCCTCTCTTTGGGATGGCGTCCCTCAAGCATGTGGAGCCCCTCTTTTCCATACCCAAAGTGTGCGACTGAGGTGTATTTATTTCGACGTCCATCTCCTTACCCAAATTTACCCTTTTACCAGCTCATCCAACCCATGGGATGATGCCATCTGGTAATCTCCAATCCTAGCCCTTCAACCACCTTTTTCCCCTAAGATTAACTAAGAATTACCTGAAAATCGAGTTTGGAAGCTATAAATAGCTCCCTTCCCTTCTCATTTCAAGCATTCACTCTCACTTCAATCATCCGTTCTCATCCAGAAATCCCAGAGAAGCCTTAGCCATCTAGTAATCCCTCCACCAAGGGGGGGGGGGGAGAGAGAGAGAGAGAGAGAGAGAGAGAGAGTCTAGCCTGGTCTAGCCTAGCCTAGCCAGACTTTAAGTCTCTTGAGCCACCTAAGTCCTAATCCAAGTCACTTGATCTAGCTCTTGCGACACTACCGTCCATTCTATAATTCAAGCTTCAATCAATTTATTCTAGCCTAAGCATTAGTATCATGCAACACTCGTTCCCTTCTCAACCCCCTTGGTCCTCAAATACATCATCACTGCATTGTATTTCATCATTTTCTCGTATATAATTGGCGGGCGTATGCTCTGTGGCTTACCGATATAATCAAAGGTTGCCCACCAACAATCTAGCCAATAAACTATTGTTTTTCTATAAGAATCAGCATAACATCGACAATTTTGCACATCATATTTCTATACACTTTGCACCATGCACTCGGTCGATTCGAACTTATGCTCTGCAGCTTGTCGATATAATTGGATATTCCCCATCAAAAATTCAGATCGATTAACCATCATCATTATTGCATTACATTGCATCTTTTGTTTGTGAGAACTAATCTTATTCTTTATAAATTAGTCATATCTTATGAAGTAGAGACCATAGATTTGTACGGGCAGAGTGGGTACCTAACACTTTCCCTCTTTGTAACTGTGATCCATTACTCAGATTTTTTGAAATGCAAACTCAAGAGTCATCTTAGGGTTAAAGATCTTTGGGTTCTCAATCCTAAACGTTTCTATAGGGTCTAACCGATTGTGGGATTAAAGTAATTGGTTAGTGGTGATTTCGGTCAAACGTAACACCCTTTTAACCCCTAACAAAAAGGAAGCCCTCGAGCGAGGCAACTTGTGGAAAGCGATCTGATCCCCCCACCCGGGAGCCATCATCCACAATTGGGCCATTCTGACATGTAGGATTCAATCCTACTATCTATCTCTATTTTAAGGTCGAGATATACAGGAACCTCAAGGATCAGGTTGATCTGATTATCAGATGAGTCGCACTGATCAGATGACAAATTTAAATAAATTAGAAAATTCTAAACGATGTGGGCCATGGAAGTTTTAAATTAAGTAGATAAATGGACCTATATCTTAATCAATCATGCAAGGGCCAATGGTCGATGTGGATCTGACTGATGTGCATAATTGGACCCTAAACCTGAAATTAATTAAAATCCTCAATTTATAGTTTGATTCGTCAAAACCAAATTGAGTCCAGATATTGTTGGTTTAACTGATAGTGCGGTCAGTCTGACCAACAGGAAGAGAAACTGACTGTTTAATTCCAATTTTGAGAATCTAAATTAAGGAATCAATTATAACTCTAATATGGAATCATTTATACCTGTCGAGATAATTACAATATTGATGGATGGCAGGCGACCACTTTGATTGATCAAGTGGATCCCATTTGAGATCGTAATACCCTGTGTTTAGGGTTAGATCTGAAGCTTGTTTACGATCGTAATACCCTGTATTAAGGGTTGGATATGAAGGAACATGATTGGACAACGTTAAGGACCCAATTTAGAAACTGATCAATCAAGAGTGGGCCTTACCATGTGAATTCACCTAAATTGGAAAATGATTATGAATGTGTATTATTTTAAGGAATACTTAGGTTCTGTTAATTGGATTTAATTATTCGAACAGAATCAATCTCACCAGATATCCAAGGTAAATGATCCTAATGTGTTTCCTCTCCATTGGAATTAATATGGTGCTGTTATTAATTGTTGTGTTCAATTGATTGTTCGGTTTGATGTTTGCTTGATTTGGTTGATTTAGAAATTAAATAATTTGATGTCGTGACTTGATACATGATTCAAATTATTTAGATGTTGATTTATTTAATTCTTATTCATATTGGTTATGTGTATAACTTGTCTGTAACTTGTAGTGGTTGTAAGCTGAATGTTATTTATATATGTTGATCGATATACTTTAAAGTTTTAATTGCTGAAACTTAACATGCTGTGTACATATTACGTGTCTAGTTGTTCCTAGGGACCACCCAGATGAAAAGTTGTTCCTAGTAGCCATGCTTCCATATGTGAGCCTAGTCCATGCCTATCAACATGTAGATGCATTCCTAATAGTGGATACAAGCCATGCTCATGCCTACCAATAGGTGGATGCCTTCCCAAGAAGAGGATGCGGGTAGACGAATTTCCAACTCAAGCAAGTGAACGATATTCCCACTTGAAGCACTCTTACATTTCATATATTTACTGATTATTCATTGTGAATTATGTTTATTGTTATGTATTAGTTTTATTATGGATGAACTATACTAGGAATTCTCACCAGTCTTAGTTAGCTTATATTTTATTGATGAAAAAAATGAACAGATGTAACAGATATTGATCATGTGGTGCAAGAGTAGGAGGACGTGGCTGAGCCTGTGGATGACCCACGGGAAGTATGGTCGTATTTAATGGAAGAAGAATTGACTATCTTGAACTGATTGATTTTTTATTTATTCATTTGATTACTTCGGATACATTTATCTTCTTGGATCAATTTCTATTTTCAGTTATTTAATTTGGTGGGAATGCAGTATTGGTTTATAATTCGGGTTTGGTGGTGTTAACATGGATTTAAACTTGTGAATTTAATGTTGACAATTACTTTGGATCAAGGCCCCAAATAGGTGGGTTATTAGACTTTATAGTTGGAAATTTATAAATTAAAGTGGCTTGATTCAATGCGTGTGAATGTTGGAATATAGAACATAGAATCAATAGTGGGCATATAAGGTTATGACCTCTGAATTAAATGACATTTTATGGGTTAGATTACACTTAGTTACGAATTGCAATGTGGAACTTAGATATGGGATGCATGATTAATACTGAATTTCGTGTCAAGGCACACACTCATCTCGAATATATGTAGGCCCACCTTATGTAAGATAAAATTGATTAAATTGAATGGTCATAGTGGTTACGCAAGAGCTTGCTACGCGTTCAATGCTAATTCATGTATCCGTTGCCTCTCGGTTTCAAATTCAGTCATGTGGTTTGTGCGGGTGTGCCAGAATTAAATGTGCAGCTCAATTCAAACTAAAAAACTAAGGCCCTAAGGGCCAAGATAGGTAGATACGTCGGAATCGACCGTATATGATCAGATCGAATAATATCGGTCACCTATTCAGCCACTTGCACGTCATTGTTTAAGATGATCAAGCAATTATTAGAGGGTGGGGTTCGTCCTCTGAAATTGGGTTACACCTTTGCCTTCCTTATGAAATGACTTATTCAATATAGATAAAACAAAAAGGAAATTTTTACAGTCAGTTGGGAAGAACAACTACACAATGCCTTTCTGAATGGAGAACTTGCTTGATATTGTAATTGAGTCCAGCGTATGAGTGTAGACCCGAATCACAACTAAAGTTGACAACTACTTGATTACTGTTATCGATTACACTAAGGAATGTAAACGAATGATAACGTTAAGAAGCATAAAGTAATTGAAAGATAGATTTGATTTGATTTGGTTAGAATGAGATTCATTCTTCTATTGAATTCCCTTGCTATTTATAACATTAAATCGACCATCTGGATGCTTTCCAAGTTTTGACGGTTACTATAACTATTTCAGCACTATTAACCTTCTAGAACCCTCCTTTCAAGCTTGCCACTTATCTTGTAATCTCTCCAGGCTTTCTTATCAATTCAACCACATTCCGCTCGGCCACTCTTGCTTTATGGATGACGTAGCACCGCTTAATAGACGCCAGCTATATTACAACAAAATCCTCTTTAGATATCTCTGCAAATCTCGAATACACCACACAACTCTCGTAAAACTATACATGTCCCTTTTTGGTTGGCTCTCATGGGAATGGGCAGAAATATGGCAGAACATTGCCCCTCACGCCACTTTACCTTTGAGTAAAAGGTGAAAGCGACATGTAACCCCTCAAAAATGTGGTCGTCCTTTAGGCCACGTGATGATGTCTCACTTATCATATATAATCAAGAGAATTTTGAATGACGGTCATGTTTTCCTTTTTGTGAATAGAAAGTTACTCTTGTGATGACATGTGTATAAGCGTCGTACCATACGAGAATATGATTACATCCTAATTAATGTACCCGATTTTAATCGATATAAACCTTATTTCAATACGTTTCCCAATTTCTCACACTTCCTTCCTTGTTTCATCCTCTTCAAAACTCTAACCTTTTCATTCCTGCGATGGTTGCTTCCTCATTCTCTGCCTCCTTAACCTTTCACCAAGATGATCTAATAGATACATTAAACGGTCTTTCTGAAAAGTTCACCAATGAGATCATCTTTAAATAACCAATCGAAGATTATTACTACCTTGGACCAGCCTTCTTTACCGAAATCGACACTGATGAGATCCGTCCATTGGATCATTTCTTTCTAAACTGTCCTGGCAAGGACACGCTAATTTAATCTCAATTGATTCCAAATCCTTCCAATACTTTAAAAACCTCGCTGACTAAGATGGCGCGATTGGTTTGATCATATTGCTGCACAGTACGAAGCTTCTTGGAGAGAGATTGACATTTACGAATGTATTAAATTATCACTGTTTGATTACGCACTAGATAACCCTCTTCTCACTATAACATCAACATTTTGGAAATCATTAACCAATACTTTCTTCTTTGGATGCGGTCCCATGAGTCCACCAATTCTGGATATTTGTGCTCGTACCCAACTTCTATCTTTTCGTGAGACTGTTTTTCCAAGTTTCTCTCACAATGAAGAAAGACATTTCAGTAACAAGGCTGGCAAGACCTATTCCCATTTCATGCTCGTATATTATAAACATGAAGGCCGAGTTGAGTATGAAGAACACACAATGTCACGCCCCAAACTCGGAAACCGGGCTCACAAAATTTTCGATCATCGAATCCGGCACTGACAGCCTCCGTAGTACCCCATTCTCGGCTCCCAGTGCCCATTCGCCAGGTTCGGATCCTGGGATGCTACGAGGAGGATTTTCAATGTCAGTTTGATTCATAATAAGCATAACCAAAGGCATAACCCACAAACAACAACCAAAAACTCCATCACATTTTCACTTTGATCAAAAACTTTATAAGTACAATGAGCATAAAGGAAAATACAATGATAATGGACAAAAGCTCTAAGATGATCTGCTATGCGCTCCTGCCTCAGCGCTGCTGCGGTCCAATGTCACCTGCACCCAACGGTCGTGCATAAGCTTATAGAAAGCTTAGAGGGTGGTGAGAGTGTGTGCGCAAGGTAGTAATATAGTTATGCAGTACTAGAGTAATGCGAAATATGCTGATGAATCCATGAATACCATTAGATATACCAAGGTTATGCGATGCAAGGCATGAATGATGTTGGCCATACCAAGGCCATGCGATGCAAGATGCAACCCAAGCATACAAATCCTCATCTGAATCCATATATCAATACAGTTCAAATCTGAAATATCATCGGGGTCTAGTACACTCCAACCAGATTGTCGCCCCATCGCGCGCAACAAGGTGAGTGGAAAAGACCTCACTATCCGCCTGCCAATATAGGACTCGGCTTGTCGATAGCGGACCCATTCCTTGAGCTGGTCAAACTCAGCCTAGCTTTGCCCCCTCCTCTCGGGCGGGTAAGGCCACACCTCCTTCCAACCGACCACGACATAGTGAAAAGCGCGACCTTCTGGTAATTGGCACTCAGCGCTTATGCACCCACTTGGTCTAGACATTGGAGCAACCTACTGGTACCATAAGGGTTTAGGGACTTTCACCTAGGGATATCTATAGCACCCCATGTAGAATAAGATTTTCGGTATCCAATCCTTCCAACCACGATACTCCTGTGGAGGCTACGACCTTGATGTCACTAGGGCGTACAATAACCATGTCACACAATGCGAAATGCATGGATCACACTATCCAGTCATGCAGCAATCTTGCAGGTATCGTGCATTCATGTTGGGCATCACCGCCTATCCGGGAGCCCATAAACAAACTGCCTGAAGGCATATGCTATGATCAGTCACTCCTCATATCAAGCATACATATGATGCGTATGATCATGAATCATGGAACTATTTTAAACATGTTATATATGGTGATGGACTCTGTTCACAACGAAGATGGGCCTAGACGGCCTACACACTATAAGTATAGGCCTAACAATGGGCCCTCGGGAGAGTTACAATGTGGACATTTAACCATCATTGCTCTTATATGTGGACGTCAAACCATCATTGCTCCCAAGGCGTGACCGCCAAAAAATATCATCACACACATCATGGTAGAATCTCACGTCGCACTGGGCCTCATATACATCCCACTCGGCCCACACAAAGGCCTTACATACATCTCATTGGGCCTCATATACATCGAATGGACCGATCAAATGGGTCAAATCAATTGGGCCAAGTCAAATGGGCCGAGTCAAATGGGCCTCATGTATATCAAATCAAGCCCACACATATATTTTTGGGATCCGACCTATTCACAAGTTAACATAGAGATAGATGAAATGAAAACAAATATCAACTAAATTGGAAACTACTGTTGCCCTTAGAAGTTGAACGGTGGATGTCACGGTCCACTATTTAAATGGTGGGGTCGACTTTGAACTTTAGATCTAACCCAACCTTTTCCTCATGCCATGAAAATGATATCTCAATATGGTTGGACGGTTTGGATATAACGTATGCATCATGGTGGACCCCACCATTCAAACAATGAATGGTGTAAAATACACACATTAATGTGGGGCCTGCAGGCTTGCTGCCATTAAGAAGGGGCCGCTGCATAACTATTATATGTATAGTTACCGCACTAGAAAGGTAGAGGTGGATCCCACGTAGGACCCACCATCATGTATATATTGTATAATATAATATATAATATATATAATGTAATGTATACTATATATAATATAATATACTATATCCATGTTCAGGCCCTGGATGGCCTAGACAGCACCCATATCAGGTGTAGCCCACATGGGGCCCACCGTAATGTTTATTTACCATCCAATCTGCTGAGAGTGAGAACCTAAAAGGGGTTTTAATGGCAGCCACTCAATCCCATTGTTTCCTGCCGTGTGGGCCACCTGAGCTTCGGATTAGGCTGATTTTTCAGGTGGCCCTCTACCCTAAGGGAGCCTACCAAATGCACGGTGTGGATCTCAAAACCACATCATGGTGGGGCCCACGGCTGGGCCCATGGGCCGCTGCCTGTCCGTCCGCCCGTCGCACGCAGCAGGTGCTACCTGCGCTTCTGACAGCAGCAGCGTTGGCTGCTGTGTTTATATATATTGATTTGCTGAAGTTTTTTACATGTGCGGCCCACTTCTTGAGAATCTACTCCGCCCAATGGATTCTAGGGCTCAAAACACACCAAACAAGTCCAATATTCAGCATATTTGGCGTGTAGAAACAGTAAGGTGGGTCCTAATAGCCTTGAATGGTATAAAACACAGTTTTCTATGATATGACCCGCTTGATTATCTGATTGGCATCATTTCTCGGCTCAACGCCTAAAATGAGCCGAGGAATAGGATGGATGGCGTGGATGGGTCCCATGGACCCCACTTCTAGCCACACTTCACTGTTAGCCACCCTCCCTAGGCCATTAATGCCATGACCTCAGCGTTGCAACGAGGTATCTTTCACTCACTCAGCCTACCACTGTAGCTATGTCCAGCGTTGAAACAAGGTGTCTTTCACTCAAACTACCATTGGAGCTATGGGTCCCACCGTCCAGCGTGTCCAGTCCACCGTCCTATGGCACCCAACATCATGGTCGTCCCTTGTAGTGGGCCACCGGATTGGATCAAGCTGATGTGTATTTTTCCCTTCATTCGGGCATGTGTGACCG
This sequence comes from Magnolia sinica, assembly GCF_029962835.1. Lineage (NCBI taxonomy): Eukaryota > Viridiplantae > Streptophyta > Magnoliopsida > Magnoliales > Magnoliaceae > Magnolia > Magnolia sinica. The sequence continues at coordinate 87,323,894 of NC_080576.1, read as the reverse complement.
TCCAGTCATGCATGCCCCAAATTGGGATCAAGGTGGCCCATTCGTCGGGTGGCATGGATAAAATACACACATCATAGGTGGGCCATTCATCATAGAGAAAGAGAGAGAGAGAGAGAGAGAGAGAGAGAGAGAAAGAGATCAGAGATAACAGAGGGGCCCCGCCACTATGGGCTCTTCTTGGATACAAGCATACATCAAAGTGGGTCCCACATATATGGACCCTTAAATCAAAAGAAATGAACGAAGACAAAAATCCAAGATCACCCACCGTTCCTTCCTGCTCCCTAGGCTTCCTTTGCTCCTTAACTTCTATTTCAATGGAAGATGATGGAGTTTTGATGGTTGAGATGGGAGATGAGAGGGGAGGAAGTGGGCCACATACAAAATTTTCTCATGGAAGTTTTTAGGAGAGCTTTGGACATGTGATGCTTTCTCTTTCTTGGGAAAGTAGTTTGAAAATGAGAGAGAGAGAGGGTTGTCAAGAGAGAGATAGTTAGGTGATGGAGTGATGGGTGTAAGAACTTTTTGACTTTGGGGTTGCTTAGTGTAAGAAAAGTATGGGTGTATAAGAAACTTTTGACTTTAGGGGTTGCTTAGGGAAGGGTGAGAGGTGATGTGTACTTGACATGTACTTGACCCTTAATGGGATTGATTGATGGATTGAGGAGACATATTGTAGAGATTCTCTTTGGTTTTACAACGCGCGACGTTTTCCTCGAACTGAACGCGGGCCCACATCTCCTGGCCTGGGTATCGCCTTGGCGTGCGAGACGCGGCATCGGAACTGCGGCGATGGCACGGTCGCTAGGGTACAAGTCATGGGTTAAGTGGACTCGGGTTGATGGCATGCGTCTCAGGGTCACGCGCAAACGTCGTATAAAGGTCGAAGGTTGCCGGAATTCGACCGGGAAGATCGCGAAAGTCTGTGGAAGGGTACAGACAAAGACACGTGGCTTACACACAACCTTTCTATTACTATGAATTTATCGTCACTTTCTCTGTGTAAATGCTCTTGAGATTACCAATGAGTACATTTAATTAGCCGAAGCACTCACACAGGGTCGAAAAGTAGCCCTTATGCCCTTTGTACTTGGTCATATGTATAAAGGCATGTATGAGCTAGCCGCCAAAGGTTTATTTCATAGTGAAGGACCATTGTGGCTTCTCTAAATGTGGCTCTATGAAAACTTTCATTCTTTTCTTACAATTCTCTTCCTCCTTGTGATATCATTTATACCTCTTATAGTTATCGCAACATCCACTTTTCTCAAGATGTCTATACGTTTTCCACATATATGGACTCTCTTTTCGTTCCTTTCCACACCTGTAAGAGTTATTGTACTTTTACTCATTTTACTTAAAAGAGTTTAGACTAGCCTGATTCAAATGCGATTTTGAAGAAAATGATGAACAAATAGCCTCACGATGCTCAATGTTTGAGAGAGTTACCTCATCTGCAAGGATCTCCCTTACGACAGCACGATAAAAACTGGTAAAAATGCCAAGGCTGGAAACAAGCAATACCGCCCAAATTTGTTGTTAGATAATTAAGCCTTATCTAATATATCCCCCATCCATTTCCCTATAAAACTTGTAACCAACCCCCTTCCTCTCGGCCGATTGTCGATCAAGTTGATCTTTACCATTCTCTCTATTTCACTTTCTTGACAGCCAATATATCTTTTGAACTTCCTACATTTCCAAATCGTCTCCAATTGATGGACATTTTTTCTTAATGGTGGGGAGACCATTATAAGCAACTGGTCTTTAAACATGCTAAGTTCATCACTACTCAACTCAACTCGATAGATTTAGGAGGAGAGAAGAAAGCGGCATCCCAACCGGTTACGACTTTCGGCCAAAGGACAACTAGGTCGAAGAATATATTGGTCGACACTACAACTACAGTAACAACTCAAGTGGCCAAGACTTCTCTTAAATCAAAACACCAAAAAATCATAGTGAATGAGCTCGTTTTAAAAAAACTCTAGCCCAATCTTCTCCATCCTTTCCCACAAGGATCACTGACCTGGGACCTCCTCTAGGTCCAACTCCCAAACCTCTTACTCTTATTATTGTCCAAGCTACCCCAACCACACTGCCAACATCAGCGAGTTAGCCAACATCAATCATAACATGCGGGTAAGTAGCGTCATAGAAATCGGGTACTCCTTTAGCCGACGTTGTCTTCTTTTGAAAAATATTTCAAAACTAAGTATTGTCCAGGGCTCTCCATTGAAGATTATCCCACATAAATTAAGGAAGGCCTCAAACGTCATAGAGAGGCTCATTATAATCAGTGTTGGACCAGATAGTGGCAAGATAAGGAGAAATTGAATAACTGAAATATTTCTTTCAATAACAAATATCTTACCCCATATAAACCCAATCCGCTACCATTCCTAACTTCTGCTCAACCACTTGCAACAATCCTTAGAAATCCTTGGTTAGTAAATAGTCGATTCACCACTGTCGTTGTCCGTTCCGACTTAGGTGGATGTTAGTTTCATTCCCATTTGTTCATGTTCTTTTTCATTAATTTTCTTTTTAACCCTACTTTCTTTACCATAGTCACTTAGGAGTTTTCGGCCATGGAAAAGCAAGCTGTTTAAGAACCAATACTTCAACAGATCGAACAAGTTGCCAAATTCATCGAGGTAGCAGAGTTGCAGGCTACCGATTCTGAAGGAACTTTAAGTAGCTAACTTCTTCATCTTCCTCCAATCCTTGAAAGAACGGTCGACGAGATGGAACATGTGTATTAGAGCTGTACACGAGTCGAGTTAGCTCGGTTAGCTGGCTCGATTCGACTCAAAAAAGCTCAACTCACCTCAGCTCGAAGTTGGATTCAGACCAAGTCGAGCTGATTTTTAAAGATAAAAAAAATTCGAGCCGAGTTCGAGCTTGCTCGAGCTCGGCTCGACTCAGATCGAACCTCAACTTGAACCAACTCGGATTGAATTAGATTGGTGACTCAGTTATTTTGTTATAGACGTTGCTCGCTGAGTGCTTGATGAAATGACTCAGCGAAGTGTTGGTGAGAAAAGAATGGATATGTTGGGTGTTTAGTTTCGATGCTGCTTGTTAGGTGTTTGATTTTGATGCTACTTGTTGGGTGTTTGATTTTGATGCTACTTGTTGGATGTTTGATTTTGATGTTACACGCCGGGTGTTTGATTTTGATGCTACATGTCAAGTGTTTGATGAAATACCTATAAAGTGTCATTACTATTTTGCATTCTATAAGAAATTTAAGATGCATTTCAGGTGTTTGATAAAATGCCGCACAGGCTCGAACGTGGCTCAAACTGGTCCGAGTTGCTAATCGATCCAAGTCAAGTTGGCTAGACAGGCTCGAGGACCAAGCTGAGTCGAGTTCGAGTTGAGGTTCGGTACTTGCGGAGTCTAGTTGAGCTGTGCCAAGCTCGACTCGGATCAACTCGTGTACAACTCTAATGTGTATACAGTCAATCAACCTCAGACTCCCACCATTGTTCTTGACCAAAGAGACGAAGACGACGAAACTGAAGAGGATGCCCGCCCTCTAGTTGTCACTCCCTAGAGTTCTCGGAGAGAGTCATCCTCACGATCTACTCTAAGATCTACACAACATCCATCTCCAGCTTTAGGATCCCCCCATAACGAAGAAGAACCCTTCGGTCATTCACAACATGCCAAGTCATCGCTTTTAGCTAAGTCGTAGCAGTAAAAGTTGAAGTGTCCAATTTTTTTTGTCCCTCATTCGGAGCCAACACCTGATCTAGCGTTGATGTTAGTTCATGGTGCCTTGGTGTCTCTTATGACAACTGAAGACATGCTTTCAATTGAGGACATTCTCTCCTCCATTTAGTGAGCTCTTAGTTGCGATATCTCAGTGACCTAGTCTCCCATGCCTTCTACTAAGCTACAATAGCTTAAAGATGAAATCCAAGTGCTTATACACTTAGGGTTGCAAGAGGTTGCATTGACCGAGCTGATCGAGAAATTTACTGAACTCATTGATCGCTTCCAAGTCTTGCTCAGACAACAGGCTTTTGGTCAAATTCCTGATACTAAGAGAATTTTTAGATCTCATTAAAAAATATCACGAGCTCCATACCATGATCGAGCAACTTGAATTTGAGCAAGTGAATGCAATTTCGTAGGTGGCAATAGATAGCAATGTTGCAAAGAAGCTATCAGCCGAAGATGAAGAGTTAAAGAAATTCGATGCCGAGCTGGAGGATATGAGCGTGCAAATTATCACTCTGTAAGCACAATTGGAAGTACTGAAGAGGCGGTTCAAGGAGAAGAAAAAGGTGCATGATTAGAAGAAAAAGGCCATTAAAGACCTGTTTGTGTTTGCCCAAGCACAAATAAAGGCGATCAACTAGATTAGATGCACAACCCAGAAACAACAGACAATTTTGGCAAAAAAGAAGGATAGATAGGAGAAAGTGAAGGATGTGATTGCTCGATTCTCTTCTTTTGAGTTCTGACTTCTATCCTGTATATCTAACAATTAATAAAATTGACATCCGAGCCACCTTTCTGTCTTGCTTTCTCGACCATATTTTTACTAAGCATTTTCTTTGCTTTCACAATCCATAACTGAATTGGTGACGTGGCACACAAAAAATGAGGAGTTGTGCACTATTTTAGTCGAAATAAATGTCATGATGGCTGCACGTCTCAATTCCTCAGAACTTAATGTGTTATTGCATGCAATTACTATCATGATGCATCGAACATGGGGAGGCATAATTGCCTAAATAAACTGCATTTAATCTCCTATTGTGGCTTACTAAAACTCACACACTTGCTCACAAAATTTCTCTTATCGAAAATGGCTTTCAACCAATCCTTTTCTCCTTTCCTTAATCAGGCAAACCTTGCATGAAGGAAATTCTCGATCTTGACTTTACTAATTATGGCCAGTCTTCCCTCTTATTTGACACTACTTTCTTTATTAGCGTTGCCTCTAAGGCCGCCATTATTGATGAACTTCTAGGAGAAATCCTGGACATTTTAAGGGAACTCTATTATCTCAGAGAGAGATACTTCTAGCTTGAGTTTGAATTACAGAGGGTTGCTAAATATCTGAGACAACAAGCCTCTACCCGAGAAGAATATGATTCTCTAGGTGAGGCTTATGGAAAAGCCTAAAGCGACCACCTTCATTGGAACATGGTACATGACAGGACCTTGCTAAGAGTACTCCAAACTCAACGCATAGAACTTATGGACGATATTAGGGAGAAAGAGAGTGCTTATGCTACAAAGAATCCTTTCATCCTAGAGAATCTCCTTTCCTTCATGGACTTACAGATCGCTGACTACCAAGCTTGGTCGCGTGTGAACCTTGCTGGCAAGAGGGAAGCAGAAGACAAAGTTTTCTCAATCGACAGTCATGTCGATCGGCTCTTGCGCTTCCTGAAAGTCATCATGGCTAAGGGGTCTTGCTGGAAAGGCCAAAAGAATACCCCTGGAGGCTGATAAAATGCATGCCATCCGCAAGTTTGAGGAAATCAAGGCAGCATATGCCCAAGCAACTTCTCTCAACTAGTGATCATTTCTTTCTCCATTTTTTTTTTATAAATTAGGCAGTGGCCAACATTTTAATAAAATCACTTTCTTTTCATATTCTACGTATCACACATGTATTACTACTCACTCGGCCTTATTATTTCTAATATAAAACAATATTGTTGCCGTTACAAGATCAACATTTGGCATTTTATAACAAAAATACCAAATAGTGGTATTGTCATTGTGATCGATCATATCTAATCTAGTATACTTGTCCGATGAGAATCTTTTAGCCATGTGTTCACCATTAAACAAATGCAAAAATGATCAAGATTACTACTTTCACTAAAATTTACTCATCGGTCGACTCCATGTAGAGTAAAATGTTGTCATTGACTAGGTTGTTGATAATTTTTTGCTCAATAAAATTGACGGATATAGTGCCAAATTCCTAGCTTGTCCATCGTCAACATTTGGTATTTTCCTTTCTTTCTTTTCCTTAAATTCCTAGTTTGGGGCATGTGAAGATGGGGAGTCGTGCGCGTTGTATTTTAAGGAGTCGACATTTATTATGGTTACATGTTCTGACTTCTTAGGAATCAATCCGGCATCACATATTTTAATTCGGTTATCCCAACTACCACATTCATCGAACGTGGGCATTAACTGATTCCGATGACTCTTATAAAAGCATCATTCCTTCCTATTTCGCATCCTACATATTCCCTACCACTTCCTTTGCCTCTGAACTCTATCTATAAACTCTAGCCCTCATGTCTTCCTCCATCTTCTATTCACAACCCTTGGTCTTTCTAAGGAGATCCTTACCACGAGAATCAAGTACTTCTATTAATCTACACTCCTCCACAATGTTTATCTTTTTATTAGGGATGCTACAGAGGCATCTCTGACTGACCAACCTCTAAAAGAACTTCTAGAGGTTCTGATTAAATGACAACATCTTAGGGACGTTTACTTCAAAGATAGCTTGAAGATCCAAAAGTATGTTGACTTGATGAAGGAGTGATCTGCCATTCATGTGGAGTCTAAAGCCCTCTCCACCCGCTATGACACTGCATGGAACCATCGCATCCACTAAACCCATCAATACTATTTCAATAGGGCAGTGTTGTGAACGCTCCAAGTCCAGAGCAAGGAGCTGGCCGATGACCTTAATGAGACTGAACGTCTCTATCTCGAGAGGGATCACTTTGACTCTCGAGAGCTCATAACCTTTATTGAATCTCAAATCGACCATTACCAAGCTCAATCATAAGAGAGCACTACCCACAAGAAGGAGGCTTAAAGCAAGGTTGTTATAGTCGACTGTCGCATCGATGAAGTCTCAGGCTTCCTCAATTACATTGTAATTGGGCAGAAATCTTAGAAGAGTAAGAAGAAATAGGCCAAGGAGGCTAGAGCATTTACACTTAAGGAGTTCGAGGAGATCAAGGCAGCTTATGTCTGAGTTGTTTGATTGACCGAAGTTCTTGTCTTTCTACGTTACAATTTTTTTGAACGACCGATGGCCTAAGTTCCCTTCCTGTAGCAATGAAATCCTATTTCTTTTCATGGTTAGCGGTAAGATACTTACTGGTCACTTCTTTTTTGTTACTTGACCTGATCCTACACAACCTCCCATAAAGAAGGGTAGTAAGTTTTTAAGAATTACCTAGTAATTGGAGTTCTTACAACTTTTCCATCTTTATCTCGTAAGACATAGGCTCTACCCTTGAGAACTTGGATGACAACATAGGGTTCGTCCCAAGTAGGTGACTATTTTTTGCCCAATGCTTAGTCTTTGTGCCATATTGGTAATACTGCTTTTTAAACCTTATCTCCTTCCCCAAAGGGCTTTCATTTCACTCATTGGTTATATGCCCGGGCAACCTTGGCCTTATTGGTGACTATAGAGTTTAAGTCTCTCATGCGGATCTCATCTAACCTTTCGAGCTCAACCAGCATGGCTTACGTGAACTCATGAGGGGTTAACCCAGCTTGATGTGCGACCCTTAAAAATGACACAGTGACCTCTAGAAGTACCACTGCATCGTGTTCCTATGTTAATGCAAACTGACTCATTCCGGTACTAGTGCGGGGTGAATTCTTGTACGCCTAAAGTGCCTCAAGCAACTTCGTATGCCATTTACGGGAATTTTCTTCGATCATCTTCCTTAATATGTTCTTTATTACTTTGTTACTAGCCTTGGCCTAACCATTTGCCTGCAAATAATATGGTGTTGAGTGCAAAACTTTGATTTTATATCGATTGGCCATAGCCTTGACTTCTTTCATTGAAAATGCCGCACCTCGATACATAGTGACCCTACTCACTTCCGGATGTTCACTAAAACCGACCTAACCCCTTGAATGTAAATAGGTTATCACGTAATTGTTTACAACAATAGATTGTTTTCGAAATTCCAAATCTATGGATGATATGAATTTCAATGGACTTAATAATAACTCTATGGATGATTCCTTTCATAGGTCTTGCTTCCACCCACTTGGTGAAATAATCAATAGCCATAATGATGAAAGTATTCATGCTTAATCAATGAAGATGAATTTGGTTTATCAAATTGACCGCTCATCCTCGAAAAGGCCATGGCTTACTAAACGAATGAATTCTAGCCGTGGGCACATGTTATATCGGCCCATTTTTCTAACATGCCTCGCACTTTTTAGTATACCGAATACGATCAACCATCACTGGTGGCTAGAAATATCCATAATACCTAAGCATAAGCCTCATTTTCCTCCCAGCCTAATGAGCTCTACACAACCCTTCATGGACCTTGCCCATAGCTAGTATGGTTTCTTTTTTTATCTAAGCATCTTAATAATACACCATTAGCCCCTTTTCGGTACAATTCATTGTCGATCATGAAATAATTGACGGACGATCTCCTTAGATCTCTACAAGCCTTAATCCACGAACTCTGAAGATAGCCCATAAGAGAAGCTCTCCAGTCATCCTCCTCTATCTCGACTTGACATATTTCCATAATTATCTCTCTCTCAAAGACTGATGGTAAAGACCTCAATAGTACCATAACCGTCCTTTCGGTCGATCTTTTCAGGGTTCCATCCCTTTGGCCATCTGCGTCATTTAATTAGCGTTCACATTGTGATCTCGAGTTACATACATTAATTCTACCTCATTAAAACTGTCTAGCATCTAGGATGTCAAGATAGAGTATGGTAATAGTGTCGGGCTGGTACACTTAAATAATCTTACCATCTGATTTTTCACCAACTGCAAATCACCTACTATTATCACACTTCACATACCTAGTTTCACCAGCAATTATAGACCAATTAACATAGCCTCATACTCAGCTCGATTATTGGTACATTTAAATTGTAATTGGAACACAAATTCTTTCTTGTTTTCATTTGGTGTGATTAGGATAATCCTAGCTCCCGAAGCTTTATGGGTCTTTGAACCATCAAAGTTAAATCTACAAAATACAAGTCTAAAACCTTTAAGGAAAGTTGGTCTTCCAGGTTAGATGGATGGTCGACTAAGAAATTGGCTATAGCCTGACCCTTTACTGCTTTTTGGGGTAAATACATAAGATTAAACTATGACAAAGCCAAAAACCCATCTATCATTTTGATCGTTCAAAATTGGTCAACTCAACATATATTTTACCAAATCAGTCAATGTTATTACATCAACTTTTTTGGCCAACAAATAATGCCTTAGTTTGGTGGCTGCAAAGTACAAAAATAAACATAACTTCTCTATCACAAAGTATCATCTCTCGGTATCGAGGAGCGTTCGACTGAGATAATAGATTGCATTCTCTTTCCAATCATTATCATCTTGGGCTAATAAAGCTCCAACGGCTCTACCGATGCCGTGACATATAACTTGAGTGGTCAATGTTTTATTGGTGGCATTAACACCGACGACTTCATCAAATAATCCTTAATCCTTTTGAAAGTCAGCTGATGTTCTGCCTCCCACTTGAACTCAACTCCCTGCCTAAGTTTTATCAACAGAGAAAACACGTTAGTTTTTTTTACACAATTATAGATAAACCTTCACATAAAATTGATGTGACCAAGGAAACGTTACAGTTCCAATTTGTTCCTTGGTGGGTGAGCGTTTATGATTACTTGAGCTTTATTTTGGTTCACATCGATCCCTCGTTGATGTACAAGGAATCTTAAAAAAGTTACCGATCAATACCTTAAAGGTACATTTAAGGGGGCTATTTTTAACTAGTGAAGCCTCATTCGCTCAAATGACTTGCGTAACTGAGCGAAATGGTCTCCCACATCAGGCAACTTAACTACTATGTCATTGATGTAAACTTCCATGAATTAGTCAATCATATCATGGAATATGGCATTCATTGCCCTTTAGTTTGTAACCCCTATATTCTTAAGCCCAAACAGCATGACCACCCAACAATAGGTTCTTAAAGGCCTAGGGCACCTAAATGTTATTTTCAACACATCATCGAACGTAACATATATCCGGTTATATCTAGAATGGCTATCTATGAAGGAAACCATCTGGTGTCCGACTGCTCGGCCAATTAACTAATCAGCCATGGGCATCGGATATTCGTCCTTGGTTGTTGCTAGATTTAAATTCTTAAAATCAATGCATACCTACAATTTACCATTCTTTTTTATCACTAGGACCACGTTCGAGATCCATTCGTCATATTTAATAGGCCTAATGAAACCGGCCTTTAGTAACCATTCGATCTCTTTCTTTATTTTCTGAGTGACCTCTATTGTCATTCACGTGGGTGGTTGCTTGTATGGTTGACACCCTTCCTTTATTGGTAACCTGTGCTCAACTAGGCTTCGATCTAGTTACAACATCTCTTGATAGTCCTACGCAAAGTAATTAGCATACTCTCTAAGTAAACCAGTGAGTTCAACCTTATTTTATGGTTTCAATAATCACTGATAAAAGTTGGCTTAGGGTTCTACTCAGTTCCTAGGCTCATCTCGACCAAGGGATCTCGAACTCGAGGCTGGGAATCTTCCAACTTATCAGAGGCTTTCTTGAAGTCCATGTTTATTTCGCCTCCATCTACCTCATTAGTCAGAACAACTGTATCGGCCAAATTTATGAAGGAACCATTGTCAACATCTTTTAGTCTCTCTTTGAGCCTTCTTATTCTAGCCATGAAGTAAGACATTCTTTCATCATCTATTGGTGTACTAGTCATGGACTTTCTTTGATGGTGCAGCATGGGACCGACCAAGAAGGTACAATATCCCTCGGTATGTTATTCACAATGTGAATTACAACAGTAATATCTCGCACAACATTGTCTAGATTCTTCTTGACATATATCCCTATTGGACATCTGTACTTGTTCCTCCCGGTAAAACGAATCAGCCCTACTTCATCCTCATAGTAGTAGGTCAACATTTGCATTTGATGTAGCCAAGAATGACTTGTTATCAACCAATACCAACTCGAATTTATTCTCAATCCGAATTATTATAAACTAATGCAAGGATGATGGAATGTACGAAAAAGAGTGAATCCAATCTCTCCGAGTAGGGCATTGTAATTGGACGAAGTATCGACCATGAAGAAAGGAGCCAATACTCTTTTATCTCCTATGGTCAAGTCGACCGGTAACACACCATGTGTATTTATGATATGCCCTGCAAAGTTATTGATTGTAACATCTTCCTAACTTGATCGTGCATGATGGGTTTCAAGATCAATTTGAAGGTGTTTACAGTCAACTATTCCTGTAGTTGAAGAATTCTCTAACATAGACGTGGCTGCATGGCATTCGACCTAGATGCGTTCTTGATTTTTGCCAATTCTCTTCTTTTACCTGCTTGACATTGTTACCGATGACGTTTCTAGGTTCAAGTCATTACTTTAGGTGTGGCAGGGAATTTGGGATTCTTGACCCTTCTCTATACTTTTGCCTAAGTTGGTGGAGGCTTAGCCTTAGAGTTCTCTACTGAGGTTGACGGTCATGAGATGAAAAAGTCTTCCACGGTTGACAAGGATCCCTCCTCTTGCACCTTCTTTGTAACGTCCCGTACTTTCACTATTTTGGATTTCCAAAAATCCTTCACATTTTTTATATAACTAGCCTACATCGTCATTAACTAAACCTTAATGCTCGAGGTAGCCTATACGCGGGTGGTATCGGTAAGGAACTGAACAAATCCGATTAATCAATCATAGGAAGCCAACGAATTTGCCAATCACTTAAACATCAAGTCTAGCCTTGTGATTTATTCATGTAGGGCCTAAATCTAGCCGACCTGTTACTGACTAATCGAGACAATTGTAATTAAATAAAGACCTACCTAAAGCTGAGAAAACTAGGGGTTGGATTTTAATTAGCAAACCAAATCAACCCAGCTACACATTTAGCCTACGAATCAACAGTTTAGAGTAATTATGACCAAATCGCTATTTTTGCTAATTACGAATAGGCCACACTATGGACTTAACTAATTTAGACCTTAATCATTGCGTACAAGAAATCTCCTTACCCAAATCATTCTAGAAATGCCCTCATTATCTGAATAAGTTCTACACTGCTCATTAGTAGGCCACTAAACACAAGGCTATAGAAGAACGTTCATCTTAGTGAGCTTGACGTTAATCATAGGCGGTGAATTAAGAAAGTACCCAGAACAATTCAACTTAGGCCAGATGCCAATTGCTTGAAATCTGCGAATGCCTTAGACTGAAGCCTGAAACTTAAGTGAAATATACATTCCAATCTTTTGCAAAGTTATGTTTTTCTGACCATTAGATCACAACCAAACTTAAGGTGCAAGTTAAAGTTATTTTCTCGCTCATATTTGTATAGCTGCGACCCCAATTGATCACCGACGACCGTTAATCATAAGTACGCCCCCCACGGCTTATCAAAGTGTCCAATTGTAACCAAACATAGATCCTATAGCAGAGCACTTATTCCATGGCTTACATTGACATGTACACCTCCTAATGGGTCCCATTAGTTGGAAACAACCCCCTCTAAGGTTAGTATAATGAATAAAGGGTCATTAGGGCCATTTATGCAACATCTGGCACTATAAATATCATTTCATTTCACACCCCTTCTCCTCATACGAATTTACCCTAGAAAGAAAGAGAGAAGGAGAGAGAGAATAGGGAGATCTTGGAGTGTTCTTGATGAGTTCCCTTCAATCAAGCCTTAGCCTCGACTGTTCTCCTCTACCGAATCCATCCTACTCGCGATTGGGAGGTAAGAAATAAATCCTACTTCCCAACCTAAACTTTTCTAGGATGAATTTCATGAATCTCAAGTAGTTCTTGGTGTTTGTATAAGAATTTATCATTTTTCCCAAATCCCTAAATCATAAGAGCGCTTTGAGTCAGGCAAATCATTGTAAAAGTGGGGGCCATTATCTCTAGGTTATATTTTATCGACCCTTGAGAGTCGTAGTTAATGACCAACTGCTTGTAGATGAATTTGTGCATGTTAATATGTAAAAATTTTGATTTTGTTATAATATATGCTATTGGTTGGATATCGATGCTCATATGTTTGATGAAATGTCTGAGTGGTGGAATGTGTTACTTTATCGATTCTCACATGCTTGATTAAATGCTTAGGTGGTTCTGTTACCTTACACATGCTCGTATGTTTGATTTAATGTTTTAGTGGATGTAGTACCATGTGGATGCTTACATGTTCAATGAAATGCCTCGGGGGTTGCGTATTAGAATATATGTTATATTTGCATGGTGTAGTGTTTAGTTCATAGCGATACTTAGAATTTCTACGATGTTTGATCAATCGGTAAATCTCCCAAATCAAGGGGTGGCCTGAGTTAGGTCGGCCACCCTAGGCTTGTTCAATAAACCCTTGCCAAACATGGATGACCGACAATAGTCAGACTACACGGGATGCTTGTACCCAATGCCGGTTGTGTCGAGGTTCTTCTAGGTCAATTAAATTAGTCCACTCACTTCTACCTAGGACGGTGTTTTAAAACACCAACTAGGCAATATTATTGATGCAAGTACCTCCGAGACCTCAGAAGGGTAGGCTTATATCAACTTGTGCCACCTTCGTTATATTTTGAAGGATTAGAGAAAAATGAAAACTTTACACTTTCGTCGTCTTGGGTATGTAATTGTGGCTTGTATAATCCCTATTTGGGCGAACACCACTTTTTAATTGTACTTGACTATTTACCCTATTTTTATTGATTTTTGTTATCTCTACCTCACTTTGGTTTCACTAAGTTGAATTGCACGACTCTAATTATTCGTGTTTGAAATTAATGTGAACTAGAATGAGGACAAATGTGCATTTTATTAAGTTAACACCTAGGAACTCGGGACCAAAGTTTATATACTCAGGTACCGATTTGTGAGGCATTACACTCTTAGAGCTTGCCTCACTGGCTAAGGTGGAGCTTCTAAGTCCTAGAGCATTCTGGCACATCAACTGCATAGTTGTCAGTCTCGACCTCTACGTTGTATCTCTCTCGATTTCTCTATGGTTGTTGCATAGAATTGATATTGCCTTGACCTCAGTCGTCATGACGCACCATGGTAACTAACAAGACCAAGATCAACCCTCTGTTGTGGTCGATCCAATTTTCATAGATTCATCGTGGCCACGTTGACGTCTAAATTAGGCGGGAACAGATCAATATTGATCAGCATTACTTCTTCTCCCTTCTTAAGGAATTTCAATAATCCCCGATCGATGTTATCTTGTACAATTTTCCTGAACACAATGCACTTGTTAATGGTATGAGAATGCATCCAATGCCATTTGCAGTATTTAACCTTTTTTAAATTCATTAACTGTGAGTATTTTGTAATTACTAGGAACTTTAATAAACTTCCTGACTAATAATATTTTGAATATTTCATCAGCCCAGATAATATCAAAAGTGTATATCTTTTGAGCCTTTTGCGTGGCCGGTGCAGTTGTTTTTTACTTTGACCAACGCTGAGCACATAAGTGGCTTTTTTGCCACTACCTCGGTAATCGCAACCTCGTAGTTAGGATCATGATAATATGTCCCGATTGTCGAGTTCCTTTGCTTAGCTTCTTCCTGAAGCTCTTCATATCTAGAAACTTTCCTAGTTAGATCATACGAATCCACAAACTTCGTTCCGATGAATTTCTTTCAGAGTTTGTATTTCAGGCCATCTTGCACAAGTTGTAAAAACTCGGCCTCGATCATGACAACCTTACACCAACTTTTTGCTCTCTTGAATCGGGTGATGTAACTGTGAGACCTGTATCTTAGCCAGTACTATTCCGTATGCCTCCGCGATCCTCCCAGTCGAATTCCGGCGACTCGCGATCTGTTAACGGAGTTTGCGTGTGATCCTGAGTTGTCTCTTGTATAATAGAGTTGGCTCGACTTAAGACTTGTACCCTTACGACCGCGCTGTTGGCACGGTTCCGACGCCGTGTCTCGCGCACTGAGGCGATACCCGGGCCAAGAGATGTGGGCCCACGTTTAGTTCGAGAAAAACACCGCACGTTGTAAAACCCAAGAGAATCTATCACATCAATCACCTTACATGTCAAGTACAACATCTAATCCCCAAGTACCAACACCCATCCTTAAAGTCAACTCTCTCCCTTACATGTTAAGTACACATCACTCTATCACTCACATCTCCCATCTCCCTCTCTCTCTTACAACAATCTCTCTCTCATCTCTCTCTCCCTCATTTTCTCCAAGCAACCCACGTCCATGCTTCCATGGGGGAGAAGCTAGTATGGCCCACTTCCTATCTCCCATCCCCACTATCTAAAGTCCATCTCAACCGTTAAAATCCACCACTTGGAGCTCTAGATCGTGTTGGCGGAAGAAGGAAGAGGAGATCAAAGGTGGGTGCTTTAATTTATTAATTTTGTGATTTGAGGACCCACATATGTGGGACCCATCTTGTTGTATGTATATAGGGAGGGCCCATAGTGGTGGGGTCCCTCCCCTCCATCACACGTGTCCTTCTCTCTCTCTCTCTCATGATTTGGTGGCCCGCCATTGATGTGCATGTGAGATCCACGTAGTCCACGAGTGGGATAGCCTTGCTGCCCATTTTTTGGCAGGCTTGGATGGTGGGGAAAACACCAATAGAGACTGGTTTTCCAGCCGTGTGGACCCCCCATCCGTGGACCCCACCTTAAGGTGTGTTCTATATCCTAAACTGCCCATTTGCACGGCCTAGATTTAACGTCTGTAGGCTGTACCATAGCAGTAGCAGGGATGTGCAGGGCCTCTGCACCTCCAGACCCACTTGCTGGATGAATAGGCAACACAAATATCAGCTACCCAGGTCCCACATGTGTGGACCCATCCTATATATGTGTGATATATGCCATTCGTCCATAGGGGACGTGAACCCCACCAGCTAGATGTACGGGTCTTATACACACCGTCCATTCATTTCAGCCGTGTGGGGCCCGCTGCATGTGTGGGATGGGACCCACCTTGCTGTATTTATTCCATATCCACTTCGTCTAGTCCAAGATGGTGGACCCCACCTTGATGCATTATTCTACATCCACATCGTCCAATTGCCAGGATGGTGGGACCCCTGTGCTATATGTGTTTATACACCTTCATCCAGTAGCCGTGTGGGCCCACCCCCACACGTGTTGCACGTGTGGGGTGGGACCCACCTTTGATATATGTGTTTTATACTCCCAGTCGTCCGTCCGTTTGAAACAAGGACGATGGGTTCCTGCAGCCTTGCCTCAGGTTCACGTCAGTAAAGTTCCATGGGCTGCCATGATGTATGCGTTTCTCTTGCTTTCCATCTGTACGGACGTGGGGCCCACCTTAGTGGATGCTTTGCATCCACATGTGTGGGGTCCTACCTTGATGTAAGTGTTCTATATCTGTAACGTATCGAAAAAATTCGTACAAAGACCCGAGTACCACCTCAGGCAGAAATCACTAAGGACCAAATTCTTTAGGAATTAGACGAAAATTAATTAAATATTAAACTAAATTAATAAGCAGATTAGCTTGAACTACTTTCTATACGAACTGTAAGACCCAAAACTAGTAGAATCGTTAACGCTACATTACCCAAGAACGTAGGGTCAATTTCAAAACCCAGTTGCTCTCGGGAGCATCACGAAACTCTGTATTGGACCTGGACCGCGCGTCAAAAGTTCGATTATTGCGAAACTATATGCTTATGACCGCTTTACTGGGCTTGACAACCATCTCGGAAATCAAGTCCAAATAGTATTCCGAAACACACATCTTGAGCCCGGAGTGAAGTGTGTGAGAAACACGAATATCTTTAAAAAATATATTCAAACTTAAGTAATCTGGGCCGTTCGCTTGTAGGCCAAATCTAAGGTTTTAGACCATCAGATTCTGACCCAACTACGCCCTCGGATCAGGAAAAATTTCCAACACAGGTCAGTGTACTTATGGCCCTGATCGAGTGACGACGACCGTTGAACTGAATCAGGTCCACTGCGATCGATCCATGAATTCGATCAGATCGAAAGCGTAACCTAACGTAGATCCATTGTCAGGGGACTTTCTCCGAACCGTATGCAAAAAATAGGCCTCCATATGAGCTCCGTTGGACCAAAACAGCTACTCTTTTGCCATAACCATGGCCCTTGGGCCATTGAGACCAGTTCTGGGCCTATATAAGGACCTTAAACCCCCTCTCTCCCATGCCATACGAATTCTATAAACCCTAAGGGAGAAAAGAGAGAAAAGAGAAGGAGAAAGTGAGGAGAAGTGAGAGAGAGCTTGAGATTGTTGCTGGGATTCAATCCCACCACTCCACGTGTTGAATCACCCCATCAGTGTTGCTATACCGGTGATACTGATTCCATTTTGGGTAAAAAATCCTAACCCTAATCTGTTTTAGGGATTCAAATAGAGTAAGTGATGAAATAGCTAACCTATTTCATGCAATAGGTGGTCGTTGTGCCGTAGACAAAGGCGTTGTGTTCGAACTGAGTTCGATACGAGTTTACCAACGAAAGGTGCGGACTATAAATGTTTAGGTTATGGTTTTCAGGGCTTTCAATGTCAGTAATGATTTGTGACTAACTTGATTGCTATCATATGTGCTTAGATACGATGCTTTCTGTGTATTATACATACATATGAACTATGTTGAATATACTACATTTTATGTGTTTGTTGAAATGTCTGAATGAATATGGAATTATGATTTGTGCTTGCCATGCTTAGTAATTGAGAATACATGATCGTTGTATGTGTGGCAACTCCTTTGTGAAAGGATTCGACATAATATATGTTATAACTAATATACTACATGTACGTTGTAATGTTTAGTCTAAGTATTTGGTAAATTGTCTGAATGAGTAATTGTTTGATGAAATGTATTTATTAAAGGTGTTAAGATAAGATTCTTAATCACCTTAGCTATTCGAATAGATTTCTCCATATAATTTACATTAGGCTTAGTGATCCATGTATGAAATGCTTTATGTATGATGATGATATGTGCACTATATGTTTGTTAAAATGCTCAAATGTGATTTATATTTGAATTGATCGTGAAGTGTTGTGTTGACTACCATATATGAATGCTTATTGTGTTGGAGTATGATTGGGACTGATACGCAGTCCAGGCAATCGGTAACAGGTTCCGACCGAGTGGCTGACTTAGCTTCGCCACACGGACACGTTCGATGAATCCAAGTCATACGGTGACTATCGATAGTGGTTAGGCCACACAGAGTGCGTATGCGATCCATGTCGATTAGATTAGCGTGCGCTCGTACCAATCGAGCTTGTCAAGTAACCCGATTGGCCTAATGTGTGTTCAACATGTATGGACGTAACTGCTTGAATCTAAGGTATCACTTACCAATGAAAACCCGTTTAACCTGGATACCACGATCCGCTAAGACTCATGAGCCAGGCATGGTGGTATGAGATACTGTGGTCGAGCTGTCGGCCTACGCTGGGGTGACGAGCCTCCCCGTAATGTCTAGTGAGCAACCCAGACTCGTGAGCCAAATATGATGGTATGGGACACTATACTCATGCTTTCGGCCTGTGATCAGGTGACGAGCCTCTCGTAGTGATCACGAGCATACTCTAGGTCTGCGTTGAGGTGACGAGCCTTTCCGTAGTAAACTAGAGTATAAACCAGGCCTGCACTGAGGTGACGAGCCTCTCCGTGGTGACCTGGAACTGCCTATCGTATGAGACTAACTAGGATTGACGACCCTAGATGGATCATTGTTTGGGTAAGTGACGTCTAGGTAGGTACCTTAGCTTCCCGAATATGCTGTTTGAATAAACCAAATTAAGAAATGGGCTAACACGATCATACATGCATCGTATGTGCTTTGGCGAGGAAGTGCATGTGTCCGAAGTGGTGTATGCCGCGATCGTAAGATGATGTTACTGAGGGAGTGTAGGCGAGGGCATACATCATTATCACATATCATTCCTACATTAACAAGAGTACTTAGGATATGATTGTTGTACTGCTTTATCATTACTGCTTGATTGAATTGATAACATGTTAACCTTTGCCTTATAGCTCCACTGAGTTGATCACTCACTCTCATTTTGGGACGGTGTTTTAAAACACCAACTAGACCTTTTTGTAGTTGCAGATGACGATGAGACTTACGTGACGGAGCCTGACTTCGGTAATGACGAGGAAGAGTTCTCCTTTATGCAGTTATCAGGCGAGTCTATGTAGGTCATGTTCTGATCGACGGGGTTCTAGGGATGCTGATTAGATGCTATTACACTTTACCATTTTGTATTTTGGGGACACACATGTATATTCATTTTGGATATTTTGGAAATTGTACATGTATATATTTAACCTGGTAACATGTTCACACTCTGGAGACCTACAACAGTTTATATGTTTTATATATCTATCACAGTCTTCTGCTTATTTAAATTTAATCGTGGAGTATGATATGCTGATTTAGGTTAATCCCGTTCATGTTTAAATGCACTAACACAGACAACATTAAATCATCATTTTCTATGTTGCATAAGTGATGTATCGGAACTCAGGTGTTGAGCTTCTGCTCGACCCTTGGATTTTGGGGTGTTACAATATCCACACCGTCCATTTCTGGATGATGGAGAGAGGGACCAACCATAATATATGTATTTTATTTTAAGCCGTCCATCCATTTTTTTTGGACGTGGCCCACCATGATCTGAACAGTGGATCCTATCCTGATGCATGTGTTCATCCATGCTGTCCACTGTCCAGACATGGACAGTGGAACCCATGCGATGTATGCATAATATTTTAGCCATTCAGCCCTTTTGACGGTGGGGCCCGCCTTGAGGTATACGTCATATCCAAACTGCCCAGCCATTTGGGATAACCAGACCATCCAGATCATGGGGCCTATGTATATGTGGCACATTTGGAATGTACAAGGCCCACCTTAATATGATATATTGGTGGGGCCCAATGTGACGTGTGTATGGCCCATATGTGAGGTCCATTATAATGTTTACTAGGCCCGTATAATGAGGCCCGATGAGAGGTATATATAGCCATGAGTGAGGCCCGAAGGGGAGTATATGGAGCCCATGAGTGAAGCCCAATATGATGCACATTAGACCCTTGAGGGAGGCCCATTATCATGTGTATTATGCCCTTATGTGTAGCCCAATATGATGTATTGGTAGCTCTTTTGGTGAGGCCCATTATGATGTACATGAGGCCCATGAGTGAGGCCCGATGGGATGTGTATGAGGCCCTTGTGTGTGGCCCAATATGATGTATTTATGACCCATTGATGAGGCTCATCAAGATGCATATTAAGCCTTCGTGTGAGGCCATGGGCCCACTGTCACTCCCCAAATTCGAAAAATGGGCTCACAAAATTTTTGATCGCCGAATCCAGCGCCAACAGCCTCCGTAGTGCCCCATTCTCGGATCCCGGCACTCACATGCCAGATTCCGATCCTGGGATCCTACAAGGAGGATTTTTCAACGAACATTTTTTTTGTAAGAAGCATAACCACAAGTTTACCCAAATCACAAAGGCGACATCATCATCACATATCCACTAATATAATCATTTGGATACAGTGCAGATAGGGAAATACATATATATATATATATCGAAATCAAAGCTCCAGAGGACAGCTGCACGCTCCAAGCTCAATGTTACTGCAACCTAATGCCACTTGCATGCATCTATCGTGCATAAGCTTACAAAAGCTTAGAGGGTGGTGAAAGTGTGTGCACAAGATAAGTGCCAAATATACCATAAAGTCCATAAATCATACATCATCGGAATAAGCGGAAATACTGACAAGACATGAATTATACGATATCAGAGTAAGCAAAAATATACTAGTAAGTCCATGAGTGCTATCAGCCGTACCAAGGCTATGCGATACAAAACATAATAAGACAATAACAGATGCTGAGGATGCAATGCAATATGCAAATCCTGACGAGCCATGAATACCATCAACCTCATCTAGGCCATATAAGTGTAAAAACATAGTACCCAAAATGCTAAGTACTGCAGATGCAATGTAATTATGGTGCGAATGAAATGACCATGCTGGAATGTGAAGTCGGGATGATAGTACATAGTATCGCAAGCTACGGGGTCCACCACAAGGGACTTCTATCCAAATCAGTCCCATACCTAAATTTAGATCGACTCAATGTGGTAAACTCCTGATCTCAGGTTAGTTGCGCGCCCAACCGAAATCCTGGCCATGCGAAGGTACACGTGACAAATAGTTACGTACCACCAGCCCGAGTGGATAGTGAATGAATGAATGAATGGATATGCAATTTCTGCTCAATAAGTCCACATACCAGTACGGTTGCTCTCTGGGGAAATCACTAGGGTCTATTACACTCCACTCTGACTGCCTCCTCCCTAGCTGCACAGCCCAGTGAGTGGAAGAGACCTCACTATCCGCCTGCTAATATTGGGCCCGGCTCATCGATAGCGGACCCATTTACGAGCTGGTCATACTCAGCCTAGCTTATAGCCCCCTCACTCGAGCGAATAAGGCCACACCCCCTTTTAACCGACTACGACACAGTGGGAGACACGACCTCATGGTATAGGCACCGACGCTCATATTCCACTCGGTCTAGACATTGGAGCATCTCCTGGTACCAAGGAGGTTCTGAGATTTTCACCCAAGGACATCCTACGTGCCCACAGTGCTAGAACTAAGCATTTTCGGTGTCCCATCTGGCCATCCATGATGTGTCTGTGAAGGCCACGGTCCTGATGTACAATGATCAAGTCACATATATGTGAGATGCATGAGTCACACTATCCAGTCATGCAGCAATCCTACGCATACGGCGCGATAATGTGGGCACTCTGTCTCATAAGGAATCCCGTAAATAGTCTGCCCAATGGCGTATGCTATGATCAAACATTCCTCATATCAGGCATACATATGATGCGTATGGGCATGAGTCATGGAGTTATACTAAGCATTTTATATGATGATGAACTATCCTCACAACGAAGATGGGCCTTGATGGCCTACACACAACAAGTATGGGCCTATCAATGGGCCCTAGGGAGAGTTATAATGCGGACATTTAACCAACATTATTCTTACAATGTGGACGTCAAACCAACATTGCTCCCAAGGCATGGCCCGCCATAAATGTCATTACATAACCCATGGTGGAATCACACAATGCAATAGACCTTGTATACACCCCATTGGGCCTTGACCCATGGGCCTCAAATACATCAAATGGGCCTCAACCCGCGGGCCCTAATACATCATAGTGGGCTTCAACCCATGGGCTCCAATTACATCACAATGGGCTTTACCAAATGTGTCGGAAATACATCACAATGGGCCTCAACCCACGGGCCCTAATACATCACAATGGGCCTCAACCCATGGGCCCTAATACATCACAATGGGCCTCAACCCATGGGCCCTAATACATCACAATGGGCCTTAACCCATGGGCCCTAATACATCACAATGGGCCTTAATACATGGGCTCCAATTACATCACAATGGGCCTTAACCCATGGGCCCTAATAAATCAAAATGGGTCTTAACCCATGGGTTCCAAATGCAACACAATGGGCCTTAACCCACGGGCCCTTAAAATACATCAAAATGGGTCTCGACCCATAAGCCCTTAAAATACATCAAAATGGGCCTAATCACATGGGCATCGTATACATCAAAGTGGACCTCAACAATGGGCCACAAATACACCAAGATGGGCCTAATCACATGGGCCTTTTGTATATCAGATGGGCCACACCAATTGGCCCCATATATATCAAATGGGCCACACCCAAATACAAATGGTGATGATGACTTCCACCATTAAAATTCCCAAGGCCCACCATAGCATTTATTTCCTATCCAATCTATTCATAAGGTCACCAGGACCTGGATTTAGAGGAACAACAAATATCATATTTGCCCAACCTTGTAATCCAAAGGTTTTAATGGTGGACATTCAATCCAATACTGTTTCTATAGTGTGTCCACGTGATCCTAGATTTGTCTTATTTTTGAACTCAGGCCTTTAAAATGAGCTTGCCAAGAGGTTGGACGGTTTGGATGTAACACATGCATCATGGTGTAGTCCACAGCTTAGATGGACGATAGGGATAAAACACTTACATTATGGTAGAGGCCCACCAGGTGGGTGGCATGGATGCTAAGGTGGGGCCTACACAGCACTGTCCAGCAACTGGACGGTGCATATACAAACATACATCATGGTGGTTTCCACCGTCCACAACCGTGGACGGTGTGAGTAAAACACATACATCAATGGTGGGTCCCATAAGGATGGATGGTGTGGTATACATACATCATACGTGGGTCCCACAGACCTTGCTAATGTCAATAGCAGTGGGACCCACCGCCCCTACAGAATGGGTGGACGACGTGTATAAAACACCTACAGCTTGGTGGGTTCCACCATCCGCCTGGACGGTGTGAATAAAACACATACATCTTTGTGGGTCTCATGTGGGGCCCACCATAACGTTTATATACCATCCAATCCGTTAATAAGGTCCCACGTACCCAAATGAATAGGAAGAACAAATTTCATACGGGATCTAAAACTTTCGTGACCCAGAAAAGGGTTTCAATGGTAAACATTCAATCACGTTGTTTCTTATGATGTGGGCCACCTGAGTTGAATATACGGCTGGTTTTGGGGGGGGGGGGGGCGCTATCCCAAAGGAGACCCGGCAAATGGACGGTTTGGATACACAAAGCACATCAAGGTGGGGCCCACGTATGGAACACCTAAGTCCACCCATCCATCCACAATGCAGTAGGGGCTGCCTGCGCCTCTGACAGCAGCAGCGACCTGCTGCTGCATGGTTTCATTTTTTTTTGAAAACCTGTCTTTCTGAGATTTTTCATTGGTGGGGCCCATATTAACAAAATCCACCCCACCCATTGGTTTTTACTGTTCAATACAAACCAAACGAGCCCAATATTGGGTGTGTTTCGGGGTACAGAAACAGCATAGTGGTTTTCAATGGTAAAGAAATTGTTTTCTATGCTATGGCCCGCCAGAAAACCAGATTGACCTCATTTTTCGGCTCAACGCCTAAAATGATCTAAGGAATGGAATGGACGGCTAGGATTAAAAACATACACTAAGGTGGGGCCTGTATAAGTGGCCCGCCCAAAGGCTTGTGAATCAAGCCAATATTTTTATTTTTATTACACGTCTAGCGTCTCTGACGTTGGACAGTCTGGCATTATACATACTAAGGTGGGCCACCAATTGATGGATAGTGTGGCTACAACACATATGTAAAATGGGCCCCACCTACAGATGGCTTGGGAAAAATATATACTTCATGGTGGGGTCCATCCGGGTGGGCCACATGGCCACATTATCACATATAATAGGAAGAAATGAAAGAGAGGGAGAGAGAGAGAAAAAGTGGGACACACATGTGATGGAGGGACCCCGACACTATGGGCCCTCCTTTTAAGCATTTAATCATACATCAAGTGGGTCCCAATACATATGAGCCCACCAAATCAAAAATCAACGGTGGAGATTACTTCTCCACCAAAATGGAAGGTCTAGATGACCTCTTTAGATCTTAGGAAAGTAAACATCATGATGGGGTCCATGGAGAATGGCCCCATCATGGAATGATAATGAAAATCAAGGTGGGCCATCGGCCATATCAAGGGTCCAAAGTGAGATCCATACCATTGATCGGTAGGCCTTACTTGGCCCATTATAAAAACATGAAAACTAGCCTATAGTAGCACCCACCGTTCGATCTTCTCAGTCCATTGGAACGCCAGTCTCCTTGTGCTTTACTTTGATGGAGAGGATGAGAAATAGATGGCTAGGATGAAGGATTTTGGGATGGAAAAGTGGGCCACACAAAATCACTTTTCTCTCACACTTGGGATGCTTGGACGTCCATATTTTTCTCTCCTTTGTTGCTTGGAAAATGTGTGAAGAGAAAGAGAGAGAGAGAGGGTTGTTGTAAGAGAAGTGATGGATGTGAGGTGATGGTGGTGTGCTTGACTAACATGGGTGTGTAAGAGAGAGGGTGAGAAAGAGTTGACTTTGGGGTTGCTTGACTTGAGGAGAAAGAAAGCATTGATTGATTGATTGATTGATGGGATATTTTGTAGAGATTCTCTTGAGATTTGCAACGCACGGTGATTTTCCTCAAACTGAACGCAAGTCCACATCTCCCTGCCAGAGTATTGGATCGGTTCGCGAGTCGCGGCATTAGAACAGCGGCGACGGTGCGATCGCAATGGTACAAGTCTCGAGTCGAGCCGACTCTGATATACGGGACACGACTCAGGATCAGCGCAACTGCTGTCTACGCGGTGTAGGTCACAGGAATTTGACTGGGAGGACCGCGAAAGCCTACGGAACAGTATGGGCTAGGATATGGGTCTTACACCCACCTTGTGTTAGGCTCTACATAGGCCACTCTTAAGGAGCAATGTTGGTTAAATTCCACATTGATGAGCAGTGATGGTTAAATATCCACATTGTGACCTTCCTTTAGGTCTTGCTAGGCCATTCTCATCAATGTCGATTACCGATTCCGATCATTGTGGCTGATTATCGTGATCGATTATCGATTCCAATTCTCAAGGCCGATTATTGATCGATCCTGATTATTGTGGCCAATTTTGGTTATCGAGGTCGATTATCGATCGATTCCTTGGGGGCAATGTTGGTTAAATGTCCACATTGTCAAGGTCGATTGTTGATGCCGGTTATTAATACCGATTATGAGTATGTGATAGCACAATATCATGATACATGCCCATACACATCATCTGTATGTTTATTATGAGATGTGGTTGATCATTGCATATGTCATTGAGTAGATTGTTATGAGACTCCCTAATAGGTGGAGGTTTTCTTACATGAGCGCGTGGTACGCGCGAGATTGCTGCATGACTGGATAGTATGACTCATGCATCTTGCATTGTGTGACTGTGACTACTGTATGCCCTAGCCCCATCAGGGTTGTGACCTCCACATGCATAACGTGGATGGCCAGATGGGACACCAAAAATATTTGGTTCGAGCATATGGGTACTTTGGATGTCCGTGGATGAAAGTCCCTAAACCTCTGAGGCCAGGAGACGCCCCAACGTCGAGACCGAGTGGATATATATGAGCGCATGAGGGCCGTATACCAGTAGGCCGCGTCTCCCACTGTGTCGTGGTCGGTTGGGAGGGGGTGTGACCTTACCCGCCTAAGTGAGAGGGCAATATCTAGGTTGAGTTTGACCAGCTTGAGGAATGGATCCGCTATCGACGAGCTGGGCCCGATATTGGCAGGGGGATAGTGAGGTCTCTTCCACTTACCATTGTGCACTTGGATAGGGGTGGTAAGCTGGCATAGAGTGTAATAAACCCTGGTGATGATCCTAGAGAGGAACTGTACTAATATGTTGACTTATTGAGCAGGAGTTGCATACGCATTTATTCATTCATTATCCACTCGGGCTAGTGGTGTGCAACCATTTGTTATGTGTACCATCACAATGGCCAGGATTTTGGTTGGGGCGCGCGACTAACCTAAGATTAGGAGTTTAGCACATTGAGTCTGACTATCCAAATTTAGGTATGTGACTGGTTTGGATAGAATTCCCTTATGATGGACTCCATAGCCTGCGATACTACGTACTATCATCTCGACTTCACTCCAATTTGGTCATTTCATTTACACCGCATATTGCATTGCATCCTCGATATCTGATACATGATTCTTTATGGCATTGTATTGAATACTTGACTTATTATGTCTCCGCATTGTATAGCTGATTTACATTACTCCCTTAGTATTTGCTCCGTTATGATATGCATTGCTTACTCTGATATCGTATGATTCATGACCCTATCAACATGTTTCCGCTTACTTTGATTACTCTGATATTGCTCACTTGGCATTTACCTTATGCACACACTCACACCACCATCTAAGCTTTCTATAAGCTTATACACGATAGATGCGTGCAGGTGATGTTAGGTTGCAGCAGTGTGGAGTTTGGAGCATGTAGCTGACTTTAGAGCTTTAATTTTTGACATATGTTTTTCACTTTCAACATTGTATTCAAATGTTTATATTAGTGGATATGTGATGATGATGTTGCCTTTATGATTTGGGTATACTTGTAGTTATGCTTCTTATGAAACAAATATACGTTAGAAAATCCTTCTTATAGGATCCCAAGATTGGAACCTGGCGCATGGACGCTGGGAGCCGAGAATGGGGTATTACGGAGTCTATCGGTATCGCATTTGGCAATCAAGAATTTTGTGAGCCCAATTTCTGGGTTTGGGGCATGACAGAAGTTGGTATCAGAGCACAACTTGGGAATACCTGAAGATAACATCACATATCTGCTAATAGCTACCCCGCACTCTGTGATTGTTAAGAACTTAGAATGGTTAGATCCACGATTTCGAATAACTTAGAGATTTTCGGATATATCTCCCTACTGTTGAGATTAAAAGGCTACATAGTTTGATCATTTCTGATTCGGGATCCGAGGTTCAATGAGATCATCGTAATGTTGATGAGGTGTCCTGAGAGCGGGAGGCTGTGATTCGTGAGCTTTATTCTCATCTCTTCGATGTTTGATTATGCCTAGTATTGTATTTCGGATGCCATGTTTCCTCATTCTTTTGAGTTTTACATATACTACAAATTTCGAGGATGAAATTTTTATTAGGAGGAGAGAGTTGTGAGACCTGTATCTTAGCTTGTACTGTTCAATATGCCTTCGCGATCCTCCCGGTCGAATTTTGGTGACCCGTAATCTGTTAACTGCATTTGCGCGCGATTTTGAGTTGTGTTTCATATAACAGACTCGGCTCGACTCAAGACTTGTACCCTTGCGACTGCGCTGTCGCCACGGATTCGACGCCGTGTCTCGCGCGCTGAGACGATACCCGGGCCAAGAGATGTGGGCCGGCGTTCAGTTCAAGAAAAATGCCGCGCGTTGCAAAACCCAAGAGAATCCATCACATCAATCACCTTACATATCAAGTACAACATCTCATCCCCAAGTACCAACACCCATCCCTAAATTCAACTCTCCCTTACATGTCAAGTACACATCACTCCACTCACATCTCCCATCTCCCTCTCTCTCTTACAGCAATCTCTCTCTCATCTCTCTCTCCCTCATTTTCTCCAAGCAACCCACGTCCATGGCTTCCATGGGGGAGAAGCTAGTATGGCCCACTTCCTATCTCCCATCCCCACCATCCAAAGTCCACCTCAATCGTTAAAATCCACCACTTGGAGCTCTAGATCGTGTTGGCGGAAGAAGGAAGAGGAGATCAAAGGTGGGTGCTTTTATTTATTAATTTTGTGATTTGAGGGCCCACATATGTGGGACCCATCTTGTTGTATGTATATAGGGAGGGCCCATAGTGGCGAGGTCCCTCCCCTCCATCACACGTGTCCTTCTCTCTTGATGTGCATGTGAGATCCATGCAATCCATGAGTGAGACAGCCTTGCTGCCCGTTTTTGGGCAGGCTTGGATGGTGGCGAAAACACCAATAGAGACTGGTTTTCTAGCTGTGTGGACCCCCCATCCGTGGACCCCACCTTAAGGTGTGAGTTCTATATCCTAAACTGCCCATTTGTATGGCCCAGATCCAACGTTTGTAGGCTGTATCATAGCAGTAGTAGGGACGTGCAGGACCTCTGCACCTCCAGACCCACTTGCTGGATGAAGAGGAAACACAAATATCAGCTACCCAGGTCCCACATGTGTGGACCCATCCTGTATATATGTGATATATCCTATTCGTCCGTAGGGGACGTGAACCCCACCAGCTAGATGTACGGGTCTTATACACACCGTCCATTCATTTCAGCCGTGTGGGGCCCGCTGCACGTGTGGGATGGGACCCACCTTGCTGTATTTATTCCATATCCACTTCGTCCAGTCCAAGACGGTGGACCCCACCTTGATGCATTATTCTACATCCACACCGTCCAATTGCCAGGATGGTGGGACCTCTGTGCTATATGTGTTTATACACCGTTCATCCAGTAGCCGTGTGGGCCCACCCCCACACGTGCTGCCCGTGTGGGGTGGGACCCACCTTTGATATATGTGTTTTATACTCCCAGTCGTCCATCCGTTTGAAACAAGGACGATGGATCCCTGTAGCCTTGCCTCAGGTTCACGTCAGCAAAGTTCTGTGGGCTGCCATGATGTATGTGTTTCTCCTGCTGTCCATCTGTATGGACGTGGGGCCCACCTTGGTGGATGCTTTGCATCCACACATGTGGGGGCCTACCTTGATGTAAGTGTTCTATATCCACATTGTCCATTTCTGGACGGTGCAGAGAGGGACCAACCATAATATATGTATTTTATTTCAAGCCGTCCATCCATTTTTTTGGACGTGGCCCACCATGATCTGGACAGTGGATCCTATCTCGATGCATGTGTTCATCCATGCTGTCCACTGTCCAAATATGGACAGTGGAACCCATGCGATGTATGTGTAATATTCTAGCCATTCAGCCCTTTTGACGGTGGGGCCCGCCTTGAGGTATACATCATATCCAAATTGCCCAGCCATTTGGGATAACTAGACCATCCAGATCATGGGGCCTATCTTGATGTATATGTGGCACATTTGGAATGTACAAGGCCCACCTTAATATGATGTATTGGTGGGGCCCAATGTGACGTGTGTATGGCCCATATGTGAGGTCCATTGTAATGTTTACCAGGCCCGTATAACGAGGCCCGATGAGATGTATATGTAGCCATGAGTGAGGCCCGAAGGGGTGTACATGGAGCCGATGAGTGAAGCCCAATATGATGCACATTAGACCCTTGAGGGAGGCCCATTATCATGTGTATTATGCCCTTGTGTGTGGTCCAATATGATGTATTGGTAGCCCTTTTGGTGAGGCCCATGAGTGAGGCCCGATGGGATGTATATGAGGTCCTTGTGTGTGGCCCAATATGATGTATTTATAGCCCATTGATGAGGCCCATCAAGATGCATATTAAGCCTTTGTGTGAGGCCATGGGCCCACCTTATTTTAGGCTCAACGTGGGCCACTCTTAAGGAGCAATGTTGGTTAAATATCCACATTGATGTGCAGTGATGGTTAAATGTCCACATTATGACTTTCCTTTAGGTCTTGTTAGGCCATTCTCATCGATGCCGATTATCGTGACCGATTACCGATTCCGATTATCGAGGCCGATTATTGATCGATTCCGATCGTTGTGACCGATTTTGGTTATCGAGGCCAATTATCGATCGATTCCTTGGGGGCAATGTTGGTTAAATGTCCACATTATCGAGGTCGATTGTCAATGCTGGTTATTGATACCGATTATGAGTATGTGACAGCATAACATCATGATACATGCCCATACACATCATCTGCATGTTTGTTATGAGATGTGGTTGATCATTGCATATGTCATTGGGCAGATTGTTATAAGACTCTTTGATAGGCGGAGGTTATCTCACATGAGTGCGTACTACGCGCGAGATTGCTGCATGACTGGATAGTGTGACTCATGCATCTTGCATTGTGTGACTGTGACTACTGTACGCCCTAGCGCCATCAGGGCTGTGACCTCCACAGGCATGACGTGGATGGCCAGATGGGACACCGAAAATATTTGGTTCGTACATATGGGCACTTTGGATGTTCGTGGGTGAAAGTCCCTAAACCTCCGAGGCCAGGAGACGCCGTATACCAGTAGGACGTGTCTCCCACTATATTGTGGTCGGTTGGGAGGGGGTGTGACATTACTTGCCTAAGTGAGGGGGTAATATCTAGGTTGAGTTTGACCAGCTTGAGGAATGGGTCCGTTATCGATGAGCCAGGCCCGATATTGGTAGGTGAATAGTGAGGTCTCTTCCACTTACCCAGTTGTGCGCTCGAATGGGGGCGGCAAGCTGGCGTAGAGTGTAATAGACCCCGGTGATGATCCCAGAGAGGAACCGTACTGATATGTTAACTTATTGAGCAAGAGTTGCATACGCATTCATTCATTCACTATCCACTCGGGCTGGTGGTGCGCAACCCATTTGTTATATGTACCTTCGTAATGGCCAAGATTTCGGTTGGGGCGTGTGACTAACCTGAGATCAGGAGTTTACCACATTGAGTCTGACTATCTAAATTTAGGTATGGAATTGGTTTGGATAGAATTCCCTTATGATGGACCCCATAGCCTGTGATACTACGTACTATCATCCCGACTTCACTCTAATTTGGTCATTTCATTTGCACCGCATATTGCATTACATCCTCGACATTTAATACATGACTCTTTATGGCATTGTATTGAATATTTGGCTTACTATGTCTCCACATTGCATAGCTGATTTACATTACTCCCTCAGTATTTCTCCATTATGATCCACATTGCTTACTCTGATATAGTATAATTCATGACCCTATCAACATGTTTCCGCTTACTCTGATTACTCTGATACTGCTTACTTGGCACCTACCTTGTGCACACACTTACACCACTCTCTAAGCTTTCTATAAGCTTATGCACGATAGATGCGTGCAGGTGATGTTAGTTTGTAGCAGCATGGAGTTTGGAGCATGTAGCCGACTTCTGGAGCTTTAATTTTTGACATATGTTTTTTCCTTTTAGCATTATATTCAAATGTTTATATAAGTGGATATATGATGATGATGTTGCCTTTATGATTTGGGTATACTTGTGGTTATGCTTCTTATGAAACAAATGTACATTGGAAAATCCTCCTTGTAGGATCCCATGATTGGAACCTGGCGCATGGATGCTAGGAGCAGAGAATGGGGTATTACGGAGGCTGTCGGCACCGGATTCTGTAATCAGAAATTTTGTGAGCCTGATTTCCGGGTTTGGGGGGTGACAGTAACTCTTACAAGATTCCCCTGATAACTGCTGGAAGCGTGCGAGATTGGTCATGGTCATCTCTCTATCCTTACAAAAGAATTGAGCATGAAATTTTCCTCCATCTCCTACCATGTATGTATTAAATTCGATAGTAAGTTGGAGTACCACATGAAGGCCACTGTAGTCAATGAATTACCGAATAGTTGTAACTTGTGATAGTCATTATTAGCCAGTTCACCACACTGCATAGTGAATTGACTTATATGTTCGATGGTCGATTGACCAAGATAGCTCGAGAATAGTGCAAAATCCGATCGATAATTCCTCGACAATGGGTGTTGTTAATCAATCCATTCGAGATACGGCTCATGGTAGACCAGGATAGTTTTGTGGTTGAGGACTTGGCCTCCTACCTCTTGGACCATTTGCATAATCTAGTCACAATCCACACGTTAAGGCTCAACCATCGATGGTGGATTAGGAATTACCCGATTTTCCCCTCATGGAATAATGGATTTCTGGGAAAATAATGGAAATGTTGTTCGCTCGGTATACTTCGATTCTGAGCTTCAAGGATAAATTTCCTAACCCATTGCTTTGGTCACCTAAACTCGGTGGGCAGCGGAGATTTCCATCAATCCTGGCTCGGAACAAGAAGTGTGTTCCGCTGCAGGGGAAGTATCGATGGTAGTTAAGCCATGTTACTGACATAACTTCCTTTGGCATTATACTCATCATTATAAGTGTTGTTTCGGTAATGATGGTCATCAATCAATGCATGTCCTCGATCTGGTTAGCCATCTATCTATTAACATTCTAAGTTTGAACACGGAATTGCTCGGCTTGAGCTACTAACTCTGCCTGAGCTCTCCCACATTCTTGAACATGCTAGATACTTAGTTGCACATCCCAAAGTCTGACCGTTATCTCTTTAAGAGAAATGGTTTGAGAGGTTGATTCCCTTTCTGGTTGATGGGACCGAGTGTCGAATTAGCGTTTAAATTCAATAATTTAGAGGTCGTTTGAACCAGCACATCCTCGATCAAAGGTGGTGTGGTTGGTGTTGAGGGTTCAGCCCCGAGAATTCAATTGCTTCTTCTATTCATATTTCTGATTGATCAATTTGTAATGTCGCAGGAGTAAGTAAATTATATAGAGGGTCCCATTGGGTGTGCCAAATATGTTGCCTCTCAGTTTCAAATTCAGTCATGTGGTTTGTGCGGGCGTGCTAGAATTGAATGTGCGACTCAATTCAAATCGAACAACTAAGACCTCAAGTGCTAAGATAGGTAGATATATCAGAATCGATCGTATATGATTGATATTGAATAAGATCGGTTGCTTATTTAACCACTTGCATAATGTTGTTTGAGATGATTAGGCGATTATCAGATTGTGGGGTTTATCCTCTGAAAATTAGTTGCACATTTGCCTTCCATATGAAAGGACTTCTAAATACATATAAAAAAAATTCTTACAGTCGACTGCAAATAACAACTGTAGAGTGCCTTTCTGAATGGAGAACTTACTTGATAATCGAATTAAGTCTAACATATGAGCATAAAGTAATTAAAAGATATATTTGATTTGATTTGGTTAGTATGAAACTCCTAATGAATTCTCTTACCATTTATAACCTTAAATCGATCATCTGGATGCTTCCCATGTTTTAGAAATTACTATAACCATTTCAGTACCACTGACCTTTTGGAGAAGCTTGCCACCTGTCCTGTAACTAGGTTTGTACATGAGCTGAGTTAGCTTGGTTTAGCTCGCTCGACTCAACTCGAAAAAGCTCGATTTGATTTGGTTCGAAACTGAGTTTGAGCCGAGTAGAGCTAATTTTTTTAGCTTGAAAAAATTTCGAACTGAGTTCGAGCTTGCCCGAGCTCGACTCGACTCGGATCGAACCCCAGCTTGAATCGAACACGGATCGAACCAGTTCGTTGACTCGGTTACTTTGATATTGATGTTGCTTACCAAGTGTTCGATGAAATGACTCACCGAAGTGTCGGTCAATGGCAAGGAAGGTATGTATATGAAACAAATACCTTTTGTCTTGATTTGGATATTGCCTACAAGGTGTTTGAAGAAATACTTGTAAAACTGTTGCTACTGTTTTACATACAGTAAGCATTTGAAGGTGCAGTTCATGTGTTTGTCAAAATGCTGCACAAGTGAACTCGGCTCGGCACGAGCTGCTAACCAAATGAAGTCGAGCTAGCCAGTCAGGCTCGAGAATCGAGCCAAGCCAAGTTCGAGCTGGGTTAGCTAGTGGCCAAGCCGAGTCGAGCTATGCCAAGCTTGACCTAGTTCGACTCTATGTCCACCTCTACCTGTAACCACTCCAAGCTTCCTTATTAAGTAGACAGTCAATCACTTTTTTATCTATGGATGATATGTCACCGCTCGATAGAAAGTATACGCGTTACTTTTGGTTGGCTCTCGGAAGAACGGGCACACGTAGTAGAGCTGGGCATTTTTTGTCCGATCTGGTGGATCCAACCCAATCCTAGCCGATCCGACCCGATTTGACCCGATTCGAAGGCTTGGATCGATGTGGTTCGGCTTGAATTAGTCGGATTCGACCGTTCATCGGATCGAGGTCGGATCATGGCAAAATTGGACTGTTCCAATTCGAAATCCGGACCGAATGGATCCAATCCGGACCGTTCTGATTCGATCCAGAGTGATTCAATGGTGGAAATCAATACTTCTACTTCTTCTTGTGATATGGTCCACTTGAGCTTTGGATATTCATCAATTTTGGGTTCAACCACTAAAATAATTTGAGAAAACGAATGAACGGCGTGGATAAACCACATGCATTCATGGTAGCCCTATCATAGTTTACCAAGAGACGTGCTGTGCACATCAGTGACAGGCAGCTGAGTTGCAGGACTAGCTACTAAAGTTACGCCATCAAGTTCCGTGGGCCCCACCATGATGTATGTTTTGTATCCACACCTTCCATTCATTTGGAGAGATCATTTTAAGGCAATATCCAAATAACGAGTTAAATCTAAAGCTCCAGTGGACCCCAGCACAGAAAACAGTGGGACAGTGAAGCCTACCATTGAAAATTTCTAAGGGCCAAAAAAGTTTTAGATCAAGTTGATATTTGTGTTTTCCTTATTTCACGTTTTTTCTAAAACTTTTTAATAGGTTGGATTTCAAATAAACATTATGATGGACCTTAGGATAGTTTCAACGGTGGAAATCACTCTCTCTACTGTTTTCTTTAGTGTGGTCCACTACTGACTTTTATTTACCTCATTCTTTGGTTCATACCATAAAATGATATCTAAAAATGGATGAACGGTGTGGATATAACACATACATCACAGTGGGGCCCGCAGAACTTGGTGACGCTAACTCAAAACCTCTCGATATTTAATCTGCATACAGATGTAGCCCTGTAGGGCCTGTACCGATATTGTGCCCAGCACGTCACTAAGCTGTGACAGCCATACATGTCGTGCAAAGAGAAGCAGTGATAGACTTCGAGCTCCGACTTGTACGAACGACTCAAATGAGATAAAAGTTACATGGCCCCACAGTTATGTATTTATTATATCCACAACGTTCATCCATGTTTTGAGATCATTCCAGAGCATTATAAAAAAAAAAAATCATATCCAAAGATCAAATGGACCACACCACAAAGAGCAGCGAGAATAATGATTTTCACGGTTAAAAATTCGTATGGCCCACCGTAATGTTTATTTTCCATCTAACCTGATCCGAAATCTAACCAACCCGATCCGACTCGGTTTCCTTGACCGGGTCGGACCCGGTTCGGGTCAGGCAAATAGTGCGTCGGCTCTGTTCGGATTAGGTGTCCCGGACTCGATGCCGGATTGGATCCGGTTCGGATCTCGGATCGAGTTGGACCGAATCTGATCCGACTCGGTCGATGCCCAGATCTAACGCGTAGGGTAGAACAGTGTCATCGTCATTTTGATGAGAATTTTAAGGCCGGTCCGTCCATTGCGGAGATATCTGACCAGTATTTTAAAAAAATGGGTCCCACTTGTCGGAACTGAATGGAGGCGGATTGCGTGCTGAGTAAACTCCGCGGGGTCCACTATTATTTATGTATTTTATCCAATCCGTCCGTACATTTTACCATATAATTTAAGGGCCTTATCCCACAACTGAAACATATAAAACACTAAAGTGGACCACACCACAGGAAACAGTGTGAATTGAATGTCTACCGTTGAAAATTTCTGGAGGGCATAAAAGTTTTGGATCAAGCTTATATTTGCATTTTCTATTCATCCATGTTTGTGTGATCTTACGAGAAGGTTGGATGACAAATAAACATCACTGTGGGGCCTAGGAAGGTTTCAACGATGGAAACCATTATTTCAATTGTTTCCTGTGGTATGGTTCACTTGAGCTTTGGATAAGCTTCAATTTTGGGTTCAACCCGTAAAATGAGCTGAAAAAACGGATGGACGGTGTGGATAAACCGCATACATTCACTGTGGGCCCAACGTAGTTTACTCAGTGCGATAAGAGCGTACTGAGTTGCTCAGTACGCAATTCGATTTCGGAATTGAAAGGCCAAATACACGTGGAGAGCCTAGCGTCGAGCGCATCCTAAGCAATGAAAGGGACGCCGATTAGGTACGGCCTTCGCCTGTCCCGAGTTCAGCACATGCAAGCGCCGTAAGGGCCCACCAAGATTTTTGAATTTATCCACACCGTCCATTCATTTTTTTTCTTGTCATTTTAGGGTATAAACTAAATAATAATAACACCTACTGATGAAACCTTCCTAGGGCCCACCCTAATGTTTATTTTCCATTCGACCCTTCATAAGGTCACATAGATCTATCAAAAAATTCGGCGATTCCCAATAAGTTTTTAATGGAGGGAGTTTAATTCCCACTGTGTGGTCCACTTAAGATTTAGATCTACCTTATTTTTTGAATTTGTATGATAAAATGATATAGAAAAATGGATGGACGGTATGGATAAACCCGTAAATCACGGTGGCCTCTCGGAGCTGTAAGAAGTGGTATAAGCCAGCTCTCCACCGGACACAATAAGGGGATGTATAATCAGGTCCACCCATATACTGGCACCATGATGGATGGCTTAAATTTTGAAAGTAAAACATACTAGATAATCTTATCCTTTAAAGTTATCAATATTTTGATCACCGTCCTTTTAATGGCAATGGATCAACGATTGGCTGATAGCTTGTGGTTTATGAGAAGTTAAAACTCCATGCCAGGGACATGCATGTGGCCCACCGCAGATGTACGTGTTTTATCCAGGCCACTCCCCACCATGATGTACGTGTTTTATTCAGGCCGTCCATCTATTTTGCCAGCCCATTTTATGGCATGAGCCTAAAAATGAGGCAGATACAAATCTTGGATGGACCAAACCATAAGAAATAGTAGTGATGGAACGACAACCATTAAAAACTTCCTTCTTTAGGCTAGAAAAGGTTTAAATCAAGCTGATATTTGTGTTTTGCCTTCGTCCAGGTCCGTGTGACCTAATCAAGAGGTTAGATATCAAATAAACGTTGTAGCGGCACTAGGAAGGGTTCAAAGGTGTCATTCAATCACCATTGTTTCCTTTGATGCAGTCCACCTGAGATTTGGATCTGCCTCACTTTTGGGCTTTATCTCTTGAAATGATCTAAAATAATGGATGAACAGTGTGGATAAAACACATACATCATGGTGGGGTCCATGGCACCGGCCACTAGAGAAGGGAAATGAAGTCCTTTTATGTGAGGGGATGTTGACCTTTTTACTTTTTCTATAATACATCCCGGTGCACAACTATGGTATACTTAAGGACTTTAGTTTTTGGACTTGGATTGCTTTTCAATGATCTAAACTGTTTATGTGATAAGCCTTGGTATGGATTGTTAATGGCCCAAAAAAACATAAACTCTTAGATGTCGTGGTTTGATTTACAGTTTCTCATATGACAAGTGTGAGCATGTCAGTATTAAATGTGCGACTCAATTCAAATCGAATAATTATGACCTCAAGTGCCAAGATATGTAGATATGTAGTATGTGACTGAGATTGAATAATATCGATCACTTATTCAGTCACTCGCATAGTATGTTAAAAGATCAGGTGATAATCGGAGGGTAGGGTTCGTCCTCCGATAATGTATTACACATTTGTCTTCTGTACAGAAGAACTTTTCAAGACATATAAAATAAAAATAAAAAAGTAAATCTTACAATCGGTCACGGAGAACAACTGCAAAATACCTTCCTAGATGGAGAACCTTGATTGATACTCAAACTGAATCTAACATATAAGCGTATATACAAATTACAGCTAAAGTTAACAACTACTTGATTAACACTATGGATTACACTAAAAAATGTAAACAGCAGGCAAAAGTAAATGGTTATACTACAGAAAGTAATTGATTGACAGAAAAGGAAATAATTACACTAAGAAATGAAAACAACAGATAATTGAAATATAAGTTTGATTTAGTTTGATTGATTTGGTACGAGATGACTTTTTCTTTTTGAATTTTCTTTACTATTTATAGTCATAATCTGGCCATTTGGATACTTTGTACATTCTAACGGTTGTTATAACCGTTTTAGTATTATTGACCTTTTGAATGTTTCTCACGTTTTGATAGTTGCTGTAATGGTCTCAGCACTATATAGCCTTACGATGTCTTCTTTATAAACCTACTACGTGTCCTGTTAACTGCTGTGCACCTCTTTGTTAACTCGATTGCATTTCACTTAACCGCTCGATCGAACTCATGAATGACTATCGACAGCTTGATCTGCTTTTTAATTTCTTTCAATTATTCCTTGTCTTATATTTTATTAACTGTGATGCCTTGAAAAATACTCTAAGCATTCTTAAAATTTTTTAGCCTAGTATATCATTTACTTGCTATAACATATGTTCTTTCTAATTGAGTTTTGTAAGAATTATTAAAAATATGGTACAATATTAGATAAAAATATTTTAACAATCAATTGAGTCATTTCCTTTCAACAAAGATGGCTTCCTTGAAATTTGAATAATCTAAGAATAAAATATTTCAATCAAAGAAGCTATTTGGCATTCCCTCTTCACGTGAGGCCCATCGTATGATCGGTTTGGAACATTGAAAAGGACCCAAACACAATCCCGAATGTCCCGATCCAGCATGTGTATGACATTTGAACCATACATCGGTTAGGATACGCCATACGTGATGCTGTCCAAGAAGTCGAACTGGATAACTACGATTTTTATTTTTTTTTTCGTATCGTACCATGAGTGGCCGCTAAAACAAACCGTGCATATTTTTCCTACGTGTGCTGCATGCCTACGGGATAACTATACAGCTCTTCATTTGGACAAATCATCCACACGGTTTTGGTCCACCTGCATACCGGTCAGATGTCTGCGAGTAGGGGTGCATGTCGTGTGGGGCCCACCAAACCTCTTTCTTGGAAATTTTATAGCCACACTCTCCGTGAATCACATGCACAGCTCACATCACATGGCATTTTTTTTCCTTGAAAATTTTGAGACGTCTCTGTGTTAGTCAAAAAGTGTCACGTGAACATGAGATGACTACCACTTGCTTTACCCCTTTATTATTATTATTATTATTTCTTAAATGAGAATATTCTACTCTTGATTTATTAGTTATAATTTTTGTTTAAATAATCACTTGAAATTGATAAGTCATTTACTTTACAATTTATAGGAAATTATAAAACCAAACGAGCTTTTGGGTCCTTACCCTTGTTTGGGTGGTAGACTCTCGGTCAAGAGTTGGAGTACCCATAGGTGGTAAAATTCCACCAGCGTGAGTGTGTAATAATAATAAAAATAATAATTAAAAAAAAAAAAAAAACTCACAATGAATATTTTACCCATAAATTGTATTCATATGTTTTAATTCTTTAATTCAAGTAGCCCGTTCTGAAGTCTCCCATTTGCTTGTTGTCCGGATGGAGTATTATTTGGAGGCTGGCCAAAACAAAGGTTCAAGTTATCATGATGATTGTCAAATTCATACCGTATATCAGTTGTTTTGAGGTCAAAATCTGGATCACCCTCCACTCAATCCTGCGAGCCTCCCTGGTTCCTCACAGAAAGGTGAGCAAAGGAGACCTTGGCTTAAATAGGGGACCCTCCAATCCCTAAGTCAAGTTAAGGAATCTAGGTTTAAGTTGCGTAATGTAGAGAGAGGGTGTAAGATATTGCATACCTGTTGCAATAGGGTCCCTTGGTATTTATACCTGTGGGTCGGGCGGATCGTGTCTGTCAATCTCGGCATGATCTACTCAATCGTGCGGACATTGCTATCGTGGAGATACTCCACAATCTTTGGATCGTGTAGCGAATCATGTCTTAATGGAGCGTATCTCCAGGCATGATCTTCGACTACGTCCACATTGAGACTAGTTTCCTAGCTTGGTACTCGGAGTATCTTCATCCGGGCTCGGATCTCGTCCTATCCAAGTATACGGTTGAGTACCTATAGTTGGAATTCATAGTCGAGTCATCGAGGTCGGGAGTCTGTTAGGTATGCTTATTCAAGGCTTAGCTCTCGGCTTCTAGGTCGAGGATGAATCGGTCGATCCGGGACCGTAGCTTGTTAGATAAAGACAAGGACGAGGACGAGAGCTCGGCTCAGCCAACCTTCTTCAGATGAGGATGAGGATGAGAACGATGACGAGCCCCTGGCTCGACCAACCTTCTACGAATGAAGATGAAGATGATGACGAGGACGAGCCCCCTGGCTCGGCCAACCTTCTTCGGATGAAGATAAGGATGAGGATGAGGACGAGCCCCGGCTCTACCAACCTTCTTCGAATGAAGATGAGGATGAGAACGAGGACGAGCCCCCGGCTCGGCCAACCTTCATCGGATGAAGATGAGGATGAGGACAAGGATGAGGACGAGGACGAGGACGAGAGCTCGTCTTGCCCAGCCTAGGGTCGTCGTCCAAAAGTCCGTTCGTGCCCGACATGATGTTCTCCTTCCGAGGCCCAATTAATTGGGTTGGATGGCCTGGGACCGACCTCGTTTGATCCTATCCAGATTTTCCCATAACAGAACCCCCCTACTCTTTTAGTCTGAGCTCAAACTTAGAGAGTAAACGCCTAGGGAAACGAGGCGACGCCTCCACGTCTTTGCTCATGATGACGGTTGGGATGATTGGAACATAACCACTGCGATGATTGCACTTCGGGTTACGCATGCTGTACGACAGCTATGACTCTTCAGATACGGCCTATGATTGAATGACACGTGGCGACAATTACGATTCGTAATCCGCGGAGCAGAGGAAACAATGCCACGAGGTCATAGAGAGGTGAGAGGTTGCCTGCGCCATAAATAGCTTTTAATGCCAATGAGACTCAGATATGGGAACGCGTACTCAAGCTCATCAATTCCCTCCACGTGTCCCCTGGTGACAAGGCTGAGCTACCTTGACTTTGGGGACAACTGTCTGCAATGATGGCGCTGAGCGATGGGAGGGTTTTATAAACCCCTCTCGCTCTCATTCGCATTCTCCTTCTGTGTTCTAGTTCTCTCACTTCCTGCTCCCTTACTCTTTTTGAATCACCTCTGCTGGAAAGTGGTTTTTCCTCGTTGGATAAAGGGTTTCTGATAGCCGGAGAAGAAATTTTGCTTGGAGGAAAGGTTTTCGATAGCCGAAAAAGGGATTTCACTCGGAGGAAGCTGCCGGAGTAAAGAGATTTTCTGCAGGAGCGAATCGCCTTTAGCACAATGAGTCTTCCACCATTTAAACCTTTTCTTTTACAATGTTGAGCAACTCTAATGAAGTTGAGGAGGTCCGAGGAGCGGAAGCTGAATCCAAACCGGGGACCACCGATTCAGGGCCCGAGAACTCTAAAGGTCCCTTTGAGGCCATACCACTTAACCTCTCGACCGGGAGAGCTGCAGGTTCGAGGACTGAGAGCCGAGGCAAGAGCCGAAGATGGCACTTAGAGATCCTGCTGGACGGTTGAATGCAGGCCCGTCGGGAGGCAGACCAAAGCCCTTAGTCCCCGGGGGCTCGATTTCGATCGAGTCTGAGATGGCTCGGATTTGCGAAGACTACCAGATCCCGGACTCGTTGCACATTCGAGCTCCCTCTCCCACTGATCACCAATGATCAAGTTGGTCTTCCTGCTGAGGAGGAGATTGCTATATTCATTGGCGCCCTTCAGTGCAGGCTCCAACTTCCCATCCACCCTTTTGTGCGTGAGTTAACCGCACTACTGAAGGTGGCTTTGGGCCAACTGGCCTCAAATGCCTGACGAGTCTTAGTTTCCACATTCCTCATCTGACACCGGGTGAAGAATTAGAGGCTGACGCCAGACGAGTTCTTGTACTTGTACATGGCTAAGTTTGATAGGAACGAGTCGTCCTGATATTACTTCTCTGCCAGACCCCCACGTATCTTAGGTTTGGTAACCTGACTCCCCATTTCCAACAAAGATTGGAAGGGAAAGTGTTTTTGGGCCTTGGGAGAGTGGAAGGCCCCGGTCTCTGAGCTGGGTAGACTGTGGGCACAGGTTCCTACTAAGTTCGCCAACCCAGGTCAGGCACTTCTCATTTTGCCGCACTCTGTATGTCTGATTTGTCTTTTTTACGTTCTAACTTATATTCTGCCTCCGCTTGTAGTCCAACCGAAGGGGTCCCCTGATCTCAATCCTCTCTAGAAGGCCTAAGTAGCCAGAGGCAGAGTGCTTGCCAAGGACCAGCGTATTTGGTATGAACTCATCAACGGGGAGAACCTGGTGTCGTCTGGTTTCTGCAGACTCCAACCTAGTCCCTTTGCTCTGGGTAAGCAGGGTAAGGGTTCTCGGAGACTGTCCGCTGTTCTTTTGTAGATTTCGCTTAGGCTAATTTTGTTTCTTTTTGAGTAGGAATGGAAGCAGGCAGCTTAAAAAGGAAGAGGCCGATGGTACCACGCCCTCTGATGAACATGGTCCTCGCTAATGAGTCGAGGACCAAGGTGACGTCGAAGAAGAGGAAGACTTCTGAAGCCGAGCCTACCCTTGCTGAAGCTCAGCTCGCTCTAGCTGAAGCCGTGCATGTCCAAGCCTCGGCTCCTGCCCCAGAGGCACAAGCCCCGGAGCCTCTAGTCGAAGCCGAGCCCATCACTATCATGACTCCGACCTTAGAGGCGCAAG
This sequence comes from Magnolia sinica, assembly GCF_029962835.1. NCBI lineage: Eukaryota > Viridiplantae > Streptophyta > Magnoliopsida > Magnoliales > Magnoliaceae > Magnolia > Magnolia sinica. The sequence continues at coordinate 87,280,863 of NC_080576.1, read as the reverse complement.
CCTCCGAGATTCCACCCCCATTCCCTACTAGCCCTCATGGGATAGGGGGAGAAGTTGTCGGGGAGATTCCTGACGCTAATGCCCCCACCCGTTCCACAGCCCGCCTCACTGCTACCGAGGTCAAATTCCTGGCCGGTAGAATCGACGCCCTGGTTGGATACACCAACACGCCCGAGGTTGCGGTTCAAGCCTCCAAGGCCAACGGAGTTGGATGAGCCACCGAGCCCACTCCTCAGATCTTTCATCCCGGTTACCACATGGCTTTGTTGAACGATTGGGCGACTAAGCACGTACCAAAGTTGAGCATAGCCATCACCCTCTCCCGTAACTACACCAAGTTCATGAACGACTATGCAGTGGTCTGCTACCAATCGCTGCTAATGATGGTGGAAGTTAAGGAGAGGTTGAAGGAGATGGACTTGCTTGAGATGGAGAAGGCCGAGCTCGGAAGGCTTCTGGAGGCTTCAGCAGCTGAATGGGAGGAGCTGAAGAGGGTTGTGGGTGAGGGTCGAATGAGGGAGCTAGTTTTCTAGGGTGAGGTCAATCAACTCCAAGTTTGCCTGGATGTGGCCGACCCTGAAGTTGTATGCCTGTGGGAGGTCGTCGAGCACCTGGGGGCCTCCGTTGAACGCATGGAGGGGGAGATTGCGCAACTCATGGATGACCTCAAGAGGGAGAAGCGTGAGGTTGCTAATGGGATGGTTCAGCAGAGGAAAGTCCTAGAGGCTTGGGCTGCTGTGGAGCTGGAGAAGCAGCGAGGGGCGCTCGAGACTCAAGTGGCCTCACGAGTTGCCGAGGCAATGGAAACTTACAAGGAATCATCGGAAAGGACCGGAGAATTGGACAAACTGTATCTCTTCGGCTACAACACTGGCTTTGACACCTGCCTTGCTGAGGTCCAAAAGCTCCACCCAAGCATTGACCTCGACGTACTTGCTGCGGACAAGGCTGAGGATGCTGATCCAGCCGTAGTTGAGAAGCCTAAGAATGCCCCTTTTGTCGTTGAACTCACCCCTGATGCTCAGCCCCCCAGCTCGGTGGCTGGTCCTCTGCTTAGAGGGAGTGAGACACTATCTTTTTTTTTTACATGGGATATTAATTTTTGGATGGATGATGATTTTTAATTTTTGATTATTTGACCCTTGGTCAAGGGTATTATTTCATGTGTTGAATGCTTCCTGATGATTTGTTGATGTTGATAACCGACCCCTTGAGGGGTCAACTCCTTACGAATGGCATGCGACACTTAGTCTTGTAGATTTTTAACATATGATGAGTTGACCCCTCATTTAAGGGATTAGTTCACCTGCAGGTTTCGTCTCTGCATATGAGAGGTGACCCTTCTGTAGTTTTTCGTGGATTAGCGAGCCGACCCCATTTTTAACGGATCGGTTCGTTGAGTTCACCTCTGTTTATGAGAGGTGACTCTTTTGTTGTAGATAAACTGAACAGGCAACAGCCTCCGTAGTACCCCATTCTCGGCTCCTACCGCTCATACACCAGATTCCGATCCTGGGATCCTACAAGGAGGATTTTCAGTATGAAATTTTTTTGTAATAGAGCATAGTTACAAGCATAACCAAGTCACAAAACAACAACACCACATATCCACTATATTAAAAACTTTAAGTACAAAGCGTATGAAAGGGAAATACAATATAATGAAAGTAACGAAACTGCAGCTGCCGCACGCTCCAAGCTCAACACTGCCGCAACCTAACGCCACCGCACGCATCTATCGTGCATAAGCTTATGTAAAGCTTAAAGGGTGGTGAAAGTGTGTGTAAGGCGAGTGCCAAGTGTATAATATCGAGTAATGCGGAAATATGCGGTAAGTCCATGAATGCTATCAACTATATCAAAGCTATGTGATGTAAAGCATGAATGCTATTAGCCATACCAAGGCCATATGATGCGAGGCCTATGTAGCCAAATGTCATATGTGAGATGCAAAGCAAGCGTGTCGGTACTCATCAAGTACACATATCAGCAGTTCCTCTCTGGATATCACCGGTCTAATATACCTCACACCGACTGCCTCCTCCCTGCGCAGCCCAATGAGTGGAAAAGACCACACTATCCGCCCGACCTAGTGTGCCAATACCTACCCGGCTCGTCCGATAGCGGAATCATTTGCGAGTTGGTCAAACTCACCTAGCTTATAGCCCCTCACTCAGAGGTGATAAGGCCACACCTCCTTCCAATCAACCACAACAGAGTGGGAGACGCAGCCTACTGGTATTCAGCACTCGGGCGCTCATGTATCCACTTGGTCGTTGGAGCATCTCCTAGTACCAAAAAGGTTCTGGGACTTTCACCCAAGGACATCCTAAGTGCCCACAGTGCTAGAACCAAGCATTTTCGGTATCCGATACGGCCATCCACGATGTGTCTGTGGAGCCACGGCCCTGATGTCGCTAGGGCGTGCAGTGATCAAGTCACACATATGCGAGATGCATGAGTCACACCGTACAATCATGCAGCAATCCTGCGCGTACCACGCGATCATGTGGGGCACTCCGTCTCATAAGGAGTCCCGTAAATGTCTCAGCCCAACGGCTTATGCTATGATCAAACATTCCTCATCTCAAGCATACATATGATGCGTATGGGCATGAATCATGGAAGTGCACTAAGCATGTTATAAAGTAATGAACTATCAACAAGTATGGGCCTATCAATGGGTCCTAAGGAGAGTCATAATGCGGACATTTAACCAACATTATTCTTACAATGTGGACGTCAAACCAACATTGTTCCCTAGTCATGGCCCGCCATAAAACATCATTTCATAAACCAAGGGGGAATCACACATTGCAATGGACCCTAAGGACATCCCGTTGGGCCTCGACCCATGGGCCTTAGATACATCAAATGGGTCGTATCACATGGGCCTTACATTCATCAAATGGGCCGCATTAATGGGCCTCACCAACAGGCCTTATGTACATTGCAATGGGCCATAACTCATGGGCCTTAAATACATCAAAATGGGCCTCGTGTACATCAAAGTGGGCCTAATCATATGGGCCTTACATTCATAACAAGGTGGGCCTCAACAACGGCCTCATACACATCAAGGTGGGCCTCGATAACGGGCCACAATTACATCAAGATGAGCCTAATAACATGGCCATTTATATTAAATGGGCTGCCCCAACTAGGCCCTATGCATATCAAATGGACCATACACAAGATAAGTGGTGATAATGACTTCCACCATTTAAAATTCCTAAGGCCCACCAAAAAATATGTTTCTCATCCAACCTAATTATAAATTAACATAGCGACAAATGAAGTGGGAAACAAATATCAGCCTAATGGGAAGCTACTATGGCCCTTAGAGGTTTTTGAATGGTGGGCGTCATTGACCACTACTTAAAATGGTAGGGTCCACTTGAACTACAGATCTGACTCATTCTTTAGCTCCTGTCATAAAATGAGCTTTCAAAATGGGCGGATAGATTGGATGCAACACTAGCGTCATGGTGGGTCCCATAGGGATGGACAACATGGATATCACGCACACACCCACCGTCCCCTGGACAGTGGGGATGGAATACATAAATCACAGTGGGCTCCACCACCCGCCTGGACGGTGGGAGTAAAACACATACACCACTGTGGGCTCCACGTGGGGCCCACCATAACGTTTGCTTTCCATCCAACCTATTGAGAAGGTAATGCAGACCTGGATTAAAGTGGAAAAACAAATTTCATATTGATCTTAAACTTTTGTGGACCCAAAAGTGGTTTCAATGGTAGAGTTCAATTCACACTGTTTCCTATAATGTGGGCCACTTGAGCTTTGGGTGAGGCTGGAATTTGGAGGGCGGCCCGCTGCCCTAAGGACCCACCATATGAACGGCTTGGATGGCAGATATACATCACGGTGGGGCCCACCCTTGGGGACCCACGGTCGGCTAGGACCGTCCCAGCGCCCAAGCGTCTCTGACAGCAGCAGCGTCTGCTGCATGTATATGTTTTTTTTTTTTTTTGAAAACACGAAATGTGGTGGTTTTTCGTGTATAGGGCCCGTATCAGTGGAATCTGACCCTGCCATTGGGTCTCATGGCTTAATACAAGGCAAATGAGCCCAATATTGAATATATTTTGATGGATAAAAATAATAGTTGATTTTTCAACGGTAACCATCACAATTTCTCATGCTATGGCCCACCAGATACTCGGATTAGCTTCATTTTTCGGTCCAACGCCTAAAATAAACTTGAGAATAGAATGGACGGCGTGGATTGAACACTTACATCAAGGTGGGGCCTACATAAATGACCCACCTAATAAGCTTTGGAAAAGCTAATATTTGTGTTTTTCCCAGACCACGTCCAGCGTCCCTGGACGCTGGACGGAACACATGCATTCGAGGTGGGCCCAGCTTAGGGGGGGCCACCACATGGAGGGTGGTATGGGTGCAACACATATAAGGTGGGCCCCACTTATAAACGGCTTGGGTAAAAGTTATGCCTCATGGTGGGGTCCATCCGAGTGGGCCACAAGGCCACATCATCACATACAATAGGAACAAAGAAAATGAAAAAGAGAGGGAGAGAGAGAAAGAGTGGGACACACGTGTGATGGAGGGACCCCGACACTATGGGCCCTCCTTGCATTCAAACATACATCAAGTGGGTCCCATTACATGTGGGCCCATTAAATTGAAATCCAACGGTGGAGATCCCTTCTCCACTAAAGTAGACGGTCTAGATGACCCTATGTATGCAAGGAAGATAAACATCATGATGGGGTCCATGGAGAATGGCCCCATCATGGAATGATCATGAGCATCAAGGTGGGCCATCGGCCACACCTAATGGTCCAAAGTGAGATCCATACCATTGATTCGGTAGGCCTCACTTGGCCCATCATAAAACATGAAAAATCTAGTCTAATAAGCACCCACCGTTGATCTTCTCGGTCCGTTGGAACGCCAATCTCCTTAAGCTTCACTTTGACGGTGGAAGATGAGAAGTGAATGGCTAGGATGGAGGATTTGGGATGAGAAAGTGGGCCACACACATGCACTCTCTCACATGGAAGAGAGCTTGGACGTGAGCTCTCTTGTTGCTTGGGATTGAGTTGAGAAATGAGAGAGAGAGAGAGAGAGAGATGGGATGTAAGGAGAGGAGTGATGGGTGAGGTGATGGTGTACTTGACTAGCATGGGTGTGTAAGAGAGGGTGAGAAAGGGTTGGCTTTGGAGAGAGAAAGCATGGGTTACTTTGTACTTGACATGAGGTGATTGATGGGATTGATTTGACATGTTGTAGAGATTCTCTAGGGATTGCAAACGCGCGGTGTTTCGTCGAAATAAACGCCGGCTCACATCTTCCTGTCAGGGTATCGGATCGGTGCACGAGTCGCGGCGTTGGAACCGCGGCGACGGTGCGGTCGCATTGGTATAAGTCTTGGATTAAGTCAACTCGGATTAGTTCACCTGCAGGTTTCGTCTCTGCATATGAGAGGTGACCCTTCTGTAGTTTTTCGTGGATTAGCGAGCCGACCCCATTTTTAACGGATCGGTTCGTTGAGTTCACCTCTGTTTATGAGAGGTGACTCTTTTGTTGTAGATAAACTGAATAGGCAGACCATGTAGAAGGAAATATGCTTTTATTCAAAGCCTTAGTAGGCTAGTAGCTCCGAGTTGTACATCTATTGATTGCCTTGAATGGCCAGTAGCTTTTCATAGATAGTAAATCTTCAAGTGCTTAACATTCTAGGGGTGAGGGAGCTGACACCCCTTGAGATCTTCCAGGTGGTAGGAGCCTAACTTCATTAATCTGACTACGCGATAAGGCCCTTTCCAGTTTGGTCCAAGCATCCCGGCCCCCAATTCTGCGGTATTCTTGAAGACGCGGCAGAGAACTAGGTCCCCTGGCCAAAATCGCCTCGTCTTGACCCTGGAATTGTAGAATCGTGTCACTTGCTGATGTCGAGCTACGACTCGGAGTCTGGCGACGTCTCTGGCCTCTTCGAGTAAGTCAAGGCCTGTTGCAATTTGCTCGGCATTCTAACCTTCCTGGTAGTTTCTGATCTGACCTGTGGGGAGTCCTACCTCGACAAGGACAACCGCCTCAGTGCCATAAGAGAGAGAAAACGGGGTTTCCCCATTTGTTAACCGGATCGTAGTTCAATACATCCATAACATGAACGGAGCTCCTCGGCCCAGGCGCCTTTTGCTTTTTTGAGCTGGATCTTGAGATGACTCTTTATGATCTTGTTCACCGCTTCCACTTGGCCATTAGATTAGGGATGTCGAGGCGACGAGTATACGTTTCTAATGCCGAGTCCTTGACACATGCCATTGAACCTATCGTTGTCGAACTGTTTTCCATTATCTAACATAATGGTGTGAGGAATGTCAAACCGGCAGACGATATTCTTCTAGACGAAGTCCGTCACTTTCTGATCGGTGATCATGTCAACAGGTTCGACTTTAGCCTACTTGGTGAAGTAATCAATGGCGACAATTGCATTCTTGGTCTACCCTTTACCCTGGGGCAGTGGTCCATTAATATCAATCCCCCACAGGGCAAACGTCCATGGCCCACTCATGGGAGTCAGCTCCTCTACTAGTTGCCTCGGGACGACTGCGAACCTCTGACATTTATCACACTTCTAGATATAGTTCTTGGAGTCTTCTCGAATGGTTGGCCAGAAGTACCCCTGACGGAGCATCTTCAGAGCTAAGGCATGGCCACCGGAATGATTTTCGCAGATTTCCTTATAAATCTCTCGGATCATGTAGTCTGCTTCATCGGGTCGAAAGCACCTGAGATAAGGCTGTGAATGCCCCTTCTTATACAGGACCCCATCCAAGACTACATATCATGCAGCTCTGATCTTCAGGCGTCGGGCTTCTAGCATGTCTTGGGAGACCTCATCAGACGTGAGGTAGTTGTAGATTGGGTTCATTTAACTCGGAGTGGTCTCCACTGGATTGATTATCTCCTGATCAGCCCAGTCGATGCTCGGACTATCCAGAAATTTCACAAGGACGATCCTGGGAATCTTCCCTTCCGTGAGGCTAACCTTGCGAGGGGATCGGCCCAAGAACTTTTCATTCTCGGAATCTGCTTAATGATGCAGCTTCAGAACTTCTCTATCAATTTCCTGGCCTCAGCCAGATAAGCCACCATCCTGATTTCCTTGGCCTCATACTCGGTGGAGATATGGTTCACAACAAGTTGAGAATCGCATCGCACCTCGAGAGACTGAACCCTAGACTAGCTGCTAGTCTGAGTCCAGCCAACGAAGCCTCGTACTCTGCTTCACTGTTGGAGGCTTTGAAGTCGAGCCTGATAGTGTACTGGATGGAGGTCGAATCGGGCGCAACCAGAACAATCCCTGCCCCTGCGCGCTTAGAGTTGGACGACCACATAAAGGATCCATTTGCACTCCCCATTTGACGCCGCATCCTGGATAAAAGGGGGAGCTAGCGAGGTCACGGAAACTGCCTCCGTGTTTGCATTTGCTATCTCTGTATCTGGGGTGATGAACTCTGCTATGAAATCGGCCATAGCCTGGCCCTTGATTGCAGTTCTCGACCGATATTGGATGTCGAACTCTCCAAGTTCTATCACCCACTTAGTAAATTGACCTGACACCTCGGGCTTTTGAAGGATTTGCATGAGGGGCGTTACACAAGACAACTAGTGTATGTGCTTGGAAATACAGATGCAACCTCCATGCTGAGAAGACTAAGATGAGTGTCAGCTTCTCCATACTCGGATACCTAGTTTCAGTAGGCACCATTGCTTTGCTCATATAGTAGACGGGGTGTTGCCTACCCCCCACCTCTCTGATGAGTGCAGAGCTGATGACCGAAGCTGAGACCGCCATATATAGGAATAGGGCTCACCCTCTTCCAGCTTAGAAAGCAAGGGTGGTGAGCCCAGATACTGCTTTAGCTGCTGGAACGCTTGCTCACACTCCGAGATCAACTCGACCTTCTTATATCCCTTCAACTGTTAGAAGAAGAGGAGGCACTTATCCATGGCTCGGGATATGAATCGACTGAGTGCCACTACCCGACCGGTGAGGCATTAGATTTCCTTTGTGATCCGAGGTGAGCTTATGTCAAGCAGCGCCTTGATCTTCTCAGGATTTGCCTCGATGCCCCTTTGGCTGACTTGAAACCCGAGGAATTTGCCAGCCGACTCCAAAGGCACACTTGGAGAGATTTAGCTTCATGCGATACTCCGGAGGATCAAGAAGGTCTCTCCAAGGTCCGCGATGTGGTTAGACGCGACGCTCTTGACGAGCATGTTGTCGACATAAACTTCCATGGTCTTACCAATCTGCTTGGCAAACATTTGGTTCACCAACCTTTGATATGTCGCTCCAGCTTCTTCAGGCCAAAGGGCATGACCCGATAGTAGAGACCTTTATCCGTGACAAAGGTCGTTTATGACAAGTTGAGAGTCGCACTGTACCTCGAGAGATTGAACCCCCAGACTGGCTGCCAGTCTGAGTCCGGCCATGCTATCCACCAGCTGATCAATCTGAGGCAGGGGGAAGTTATCTTTAGGGCATGCCTTGTTCAGGTCCGAGTAGTCTACACAGACTCGCCACTTCCCGTTGGCTTTCTTCACAAGGACCACATTAGCGATCCAGTCTGGATAATGTACCTCCTCGATGAATCCGACCCTGAGAAGTTTTGACACTACATCTACTATGGCCGAGTACCTCTCGGAGTCGAATGCTCTCCTCTTCTGTTTCACTAGCCTGTGATCCGGATCCACATTCAGCCTGTTGACCATAACATCGGGGGAAATCCCCAGCATATCTTCGTGCGACCATGCGAAGACGTCCTTATGTTGCTGTAAGTAAGTTAGCATCTGAGGCCTCTACTCAGAATTTAGTGATGATCCAAGCTGAATAATTCTGCTCGGGTCGGCTTCCTAAAGTGGGATGGTCACTAAGTCCTCTGTGGAGGAGTCTTCTGTAGGAGCTCTAGGGTTAAGGACGTTCACGGTGAGGGCTTGTTTCACCGAACCCTTCCTTACGACCATGGAATAACACCTCCGAGCCTCGCGCTGATCACCTCAGAGGTATCCGACTCCTCCCTCTGCAAGGAACTTAATCATAAGATGGTAGGTGGACATGACCGCCCTCATCGTGTTAAGGGAAGGTCAGCCCAATATAATATTGTGCACCGAAGACACGTTCACGATAAGAAAGTCGACCATAAGTGTGACCTGATGCTATCCTTCCCCTGCTGTCACGGGGAGGGAGATGGCCCCCTTGAAGATCACCTTATCTCCGACAAAGCCGTGCAGGGGGTCTTCACAGGTCGGAGTCGTGACCTGTCGATCCTCATTCTTTCAAATGCCTTGAAGTAGATGACATCAGCCGAGCTCCCAGTGTCGACCAAGATGTGATAAACCTTGCGGTTGGCTATTGTCATAGCCACTACCAAAGCATCGTCATGTGGTTGCTGAATCCCGCGTGCATTGTCTTCTGTGAAGGTCAAACTGCAAGGGCTCACCCGGAGTTCTTTCTTTAGTCTTTCGGTTAAGTGGATATAATGCTCGGGGTCCGGACTCCGAGAGTAGGCTTTGCGAGCCCTATTCGAGTCACCTCTGCCAGATGAACTGTCATACATGGTGTAGATCTCGACGGGCTCTTCTACAGTTTTGTTTGGTTGTTCTTCTCTCCGAGCTGACTTCTCTTCCTTGGTATAGCGTCGCGATGACCCTTACGGATGAGGGTCTCGATCTCGTCCTTGAGATCTACACAGTCGCTCGTATTGTGACCATGGTCACGATGAAAATGACAGTATTTACGCTTGTCTCGCTGCCTTACGTCGGCCTTCATGCAAACTGGCCATTGTAGGAGTTTCTGATCCCTGATATCTAACAAGACCTGTTTTAGAGATGTGTTGAGGGGAGTGTAGGAGCGAAACTTACCCTCAGGCCTCCTGCTTGGTCGGTGATCGCGGGAAGCTCGATCGTCTAGCTTCTTGCTGGATGACTGAGGCTCTTTGTTCGTCGGTCTCTTCTCTTTGGACAACTGCTCGGCCACTTGGACATTCTTGCTAGAGTTGGAGAACTCCTCGGCATTGGTGTACTTTTGAGCTCGGCTAAAGTAGTCGGCAGATTCTTCCCAATTGAGAAGACGAACTTCCCTTTCCTGAGTCCGCTGAATATTGCAGAAAGTGTCATTTTGTCATCGTAGTCATCAACCAACAGCGCCTCTTCATTGAAGCGGGCAATAAAGTCCTTCAATGACTCCTTGTTCCCCTGTTTGAGGGTGAACGTACAGATGAGTAGTCGGCTTCCGACTCTTCTTATCAAACATGAATTGTGTAAGGAATAGTCTGCTGAGCTCTGTAAAGGAGCCGACTGACTTTGGCTTAAGTTGTTGATACTAACTCCAAGCAGACCCGGAGAGGGTTATCAAGAAAGCCCTACACATCATTGCGTCCGAGGCCGACAAGATCTGCATCCACGAATGGTAGGATTCCACATGTTTTGACGGGTCTCCAGACCCAGAGTATTGGATGACGGGATGCATCCTGAACCTTTACGACATTACCTCATCCATGATCTCTGAGGTGAAGGGAGGTTCGGTCTCTTCCATCATCGCCTGGACTGCAGTCGGAATGGATGCAGGTTACTGGTTCTTTTGCAGTGTCTTGATCTGGTCGCAGATTTCCTTAAGCTGAGCCTCCCAAGGGTTCTGATTCTCACCCATCACATTGGGCCTCTGTTCACTCCCCAAGTGTAGGGTTGTGATGTAGTAATAAACTCGGTGAGACCGAGGTCGAATCCCAAGGAACTGATACCTGTACGTTATTTGAAACTAAGTAGAACTAGAACTTAGACTAAGATATAATCTAAATCAAATAGAATTTAAGGAATAATTGTGGAATAATTATCTAAAACTTAAGAGAAATCAGATATAAGAAACTAGGGATTCAGAGGATCCACTTGTAGAGATCAAGGAGATCTTTATGCCTGCTTCAAAAATCATGGAACTTAAACTGAACTTCCTCTGATATAATTTTCAAAGAGACGAAGGATATATGAATTAGAATGGATTCCATCACCAAACCATGCCCAGGAGACAAAGTCAACAATAAAATTAAACTAATTACCAACCAATCAGATGATTATGAAGGTTAGGAAGGATACCGCCATCCAACCATGCCTAGGAGATGATGGCGAACAACAGGGCTTCTTGACGTCATAATCAAAATAAGAAAAAAGAAATACTTAAAGCCATTGCAGACTCATTGTAATTTCAGTCACAACAGACCATTAAAAACCAAAAATATTCCCATAGTAAAATTAAATCAAAATCCCTTCAATCTACACAAAAGGCACACGCATAAATCCTCCCATCAGACTACAAGCTTCACCTCTTTGCCCTAGCTAAAAGGTCTAGCCTAACATGAACATGGTGAGGCTAAAAGTCTTTCAAAAGTATTAAGGAAAAAAATAAAAACAAAGAAGAAAGAGAAACAAACTCTCAGTCGGCTGCCTCTTGATCTCCTTGGAATTTTTTCTCCCTTTTCCTTTCTTCTCCTCTCTCCTTTATAGAAGACCCCCTGGCAATGGCTTCAGTCTTTGTACAACTTTGGTCCCAAATCTTCTTTCTGCACCATGAGGATTTTTGTAATCTGTTACGCAGCAGAAATCGCATGCGCAGCAAAAGCGCAAAACGTCTTGCGTTTGGCGGGTATTTGCGGCGTGATATCAACTTATCTGTCAATTTTGCAATCTTGGCTAGGTTATTGGCATCCCTGTGGACACATTGGACGGTCTGGATCAGCAATCCGGCAGTGATAAAGATCACGGAATTCCCGGATTCATCCGGACGCGGAAAACAGGGCCTGCGCAAGAGGGGTTTGCTGTCGAAGTTGGTGGGGCCCACTTCGATGTTATTTTGAGAAATCCATTCCGTCCATTAGTTGCCTCGTGGAATCTTAGCTCGAAAAACTCAGTTTTTTATCTGAAATTGGTGTAGCCCAAAGAATAACACTGCTGTATTGCTTTGAACGCGGCGGAATGACCTTCTTGCGGCTGCTGTAGCGGGCGTGTGCGTGTGCACGGTTGCATATGGTCGACTTGGGTTTGACCTGCTCGATCACATCTCCATGATGGACGGATTGGATTGTCCATGTGGACCATCATGGTGGCCCTCCGGCTTCCGCAGTTGGCATCCGCGCCACTGTTTGCACAAAACAGAAATGGCGGTTGCCGTGTTTGACTTGGCCACGGGAGGAGCTTTTTTTGGAAGGAGATGCACCGGTTGTGCACATCAGGAGCACTTGCGCACCGTGCACACCCTGCTCTTGTGGGGTCCACGGTGATGTTTCTGGGAGATCCACTCCATCCATACATCTTATCCTCTGATTTAAAGGGTTGAAACCAAAATTGAAGTATATCCAGATATCAGGTGGGCCCCAAATCGCTGTTCTATGGGCTGATCTAACTGTTGGGCCACTTCCATAGTGATCTGAGGGCTAAAATTTGATATGTACGGTTAATTTATGGCCCTCAGGCCATGTATGAAGTTTTGAGCCAATCAGATGGCGGGAACTATCCAAGCTCCTAAATTCACCAGTTTCGGGCCTCTTTAACGTGAATGGCTTGATTTCCTCGGATCCCTGGCATGTAAATTCTTCAGTCTTGGTTCTCTGGAGTACCTCCCTTGCTCTGGTGACTTCAGAGTGTTAAATCCACACTTTTAACACCTTTTTTCAGTCCATGCTCGTAAATACACTCTGCATCACAAACACGATTAAATCGGGCCATTAAACGGTATCATGCTTGTAAATCCATGCAATAACTGGATCCGATATGTAATATTTGACCCACAACACAACCCCCAACCAGCATCTTGCTAGTCCCGAGCAAGGTATGCGAAAAATAATTTCAGAAATAAAGGACAATTCCTATAAACCCAAGTGACTTGTGAACAAATAATCGAGATGCGAGAATTCTAAGATTCATGAATGGTGAGTGGAATTTTCTCTTGGAATCAAGCTCGTGGTAACCTTCATAATCAAGTTCAAATATTAATCCCATAATCAGAAAAATTCTAAACATTGAGTTCCATGGGTGTATAGTGTAATCACAGCTTACCATCATTGATAGATCCAATTGTCAATTTCTATGATACATTGATGATCGAATGAGCATTCAAGACAACCAACACCTAATCCAGAAGTTGCCTTTCAATTCTCCCTCTCTCTCTCTCTCTCTCTTTTTTCAGCTTTTGATTTTTCCATCGAGGGAAAAGGGAATCGCGTCTACACCTATAAGGAGCAAACCTATGTTGAAGATCGTACACCCAACCCTTTCAATTTTCTCAGTTTGGTTCCTTTCATGCTTAGTGAGTACTAAGTAAATCCTTCAATATCAAATCGAAACCTTAATGTGAAAGCGAGATGTGTCCCGAGAATTCATGACTCAATCAATGTTTACAACTTCTAATCATGGATTAACAATTCAAACTTAATGTGAAATCTAATAGATAATCGAATCCAAGAGTCATAAATTACTAACATCATATATTCTGCAATTCCAAGTGTCCTAGATGGCCATCAAAATCACTTTGAATTCATACGAAATTCTAAAAAATTTAAAATTTTCACAATTTTTGTTCAAGACCAAGAAAATGCTGAATTAGGTCACCTAATCTCCCACCCCCAACCTAAAATCTACATTATCCAATGTAAAAGATATGAGCATGCAATGCACTTGGGACAACGAAAAGTAAATATGAAGTGATGGGAAGATAGTACCTGGATGATAAATCGAGAGACACTTTCCAAGAGATCGCAACATGGGCGTCGGTCAGCACGAGAGAGAAGGCAACACAAAATTAAAAATAAAATCCTACCTATACCACTTTCGTAGGTGCTCTCGATTGCATTTAGTGTATGCAACAAGCCTTTAAACCCCTAAGTTACCCCTAGTGGACGAGTTGTAGTCTTGTGAGGGTTTGCAGTAATGTTACCCACAAACATTGAACTAACTAATGATAAAAACAAAATGAAATGAAGAGCTGGGTTGCCTCCCAGGAGCGCTAAGTTTACCGTCTTCAGCCAGACAAATAAAGCAACTACCCTAGTCCTATGAAAGCAATAAACCTACTTATACCTCCATCAGACTAGGAGATCAATCCTGGTAAACAAGAGCAGTCAGGGGCATGGACATGTCCTCTGAATCAAATTTCTCGACAAATGGTTTCAATCGATGTCCATTGACTTTAAACTCCTTACCATTGTCGGGATCTCTTATCTCTACGGCCCCATGAGGAAAACAGTAACAACAATGTAAGGGACGGTCCAACGAGATCGAAGCTTACTCGGAAAGAGATGTAATCGAGAATTGTACAAAAGGACCTTCTGACCAGGCATGAATGATTTTCGTAAAATGTGTTGGTCATGAAATGCTTTCATCTTGTCCTTGTAAATTCTCAAATTATCGTACGCATCATTCCGGATTTTCTCAAGTTCATTCAATTGAAGTTTACGTAGCGAGCCAGCGTTGTCCAGATTAAAATTAAGATTTTTAATTGCCCAGTACACTTTATGTTCCAGCTCCACAGGCAAGTGACAAGCTTTCCCATAGACAAGTCTAAAGGGAGACATTCTAATAGGGATTTTAAAGGCAGTACGGTATGCCCATAAGGCATCGGTCAATCAGATTTACCAATCCTTACAATCAGGGTTAACCGTTATCTCCAAAATGTGTTTAATTTTCCTATTAGAAATCTCAGCTTGCCCACTTGTCTGTGGGTGGTACGGGGTGCTCACCCTATGAGAGATACCGTATTTCTTCATTAAGCTCTCAAATGGTTTATTACAAAAGTGTGAGCCCCCATCACTAATGATGGCTTGAGGCGTTCCGAATCGAGAAAGGATGTTTTCTTTTAGGAATTTAATGACCGTGCGATGGTCATTAGTTCGACACGGAATCGCTTCGACCCATTTAGTGACATAATCCACGGCGAGCAAAATATACAGATTTCCAAACGATTGGGGGAATGGTCCCATGAAATCGATGCCCCAGCAATCAAATACTTCAATGATAAGGATGGGATTTAAAGGCATCATATTTCGACGGGACAATGCTCCCAATTTCTGACAACGCTCACAACCGTTGCAAAACTCATGAGTGTCCCTAAACATAGTGAGCTAGTAAAAGCCACACTGTAGAATCTTAGTCATGGTCTTTTTAGCAGAAAAGTGACCACCACAAGCCTGTGAGTGATAGAAAGAGATGACGCTCCTGATGTTCATCGTCTGGTACACATCTCCTTAGGATTTGGTCGGGCAATATTTAAATAAATAAGGATCATCCTAGAAAAAGTTGCTCACCTCGGTAAAGAATTTCTTCTTATCTTGTGCAGTCCAATGTGTCAGTATGGAACCTATGGCAAGATAATTAGCAATATCAGCCAACCAAGGTCAATGGGAGACTCTGAACAGTTGTTCATCAGGGAACATGTCATTGATATGGGTCGCCTCAAGGGAATCAGTGGTATTAAGGCGACAAAGGTGATCGGCCACTACGTTCTCTACTCCCTATTTTTCTTTAATTTTCAATTCAAATTCTTGGAGTAGAAAGATTCATCTTATCAGGCGAGGCTTAGAATCATTCTTAGAAAGAAGATACTTAAGTGTCGCATGATCTGTGTAGATAATGATCTTGGATCCGATCAGGTAGGACCTAAATTTGTCCAAGGCGAATACTACGGCTAAGAGTTCCTTTTCCGTAGTTAAGTAGTTCAGTTAGGCAGGATTTATAGTCCTAATCACGTAATGAATGACGTAAGGCCTCTTATCTTTTCTCTGAACTAGAACCGCTCCAAGAGCATAATCTGAAGCGTCGCACATAACCTCAAAAGGAAGGCTCCAGTCGGGTGGCTGCATGATAGGTGTAGTGGTTAACATGCCCTTAAGCTTTGTGAAAGCTTCCTGGCATTGCTCAGTCCACTCGTATGGTGCATCCTTTTGAAGAAGATTACATAAAGGATAAGAGAGGAGACTAAAATCCTTTATGAATCGCCTATAAAACCCTGCGTATCCAAAGAAGGATCCCATGTCTCTGATGTTCTTGGGTGGAGGTAGGTTAGAGATAAGATCGATTTTTGCCTTATCTACCTCGATTCCCTTGGACGAGATGATACGCCCAAAGAAAATTTCCTTCTGAACATGAAATGACACTTCTCCCAATTAAGTACCAGATTCTTTTCTTCACATCTTTTCAGCACACATTTAAGACTCTCTAAGCACTCGCTGAAAGATGAACCGAAAACGGAGAAATCGTCCATGAAGACCTCTAGATATTTTTCCACCATGTCAGAAAAGATACTCATCATATATCGCTGAAAGGTGGCGGGGCATTACATAGTTTGAATGGCATCCTTCGGTAGGCAAAGGTGTCGTAGGGACATTTAAATGTCGTCTTTTCCTGGTCTTCGGGGGCTATCTCTATCTGGTTGTAGCCGAATACCCGTCAAGGAAACTATAATAGGAATGACCAGCTAACCTTTCCAGGATCTGATCAATGAATGGTAAAGGAAAGTGGTCTTTCCTCGTGACGGTATTCAACTTCCTGTAGTCAATGCACATTCTCCAACCAGTAGTGACTCTAGTTGGCACGAGTTCATTATTAGCATTGGCTACGATGGTGATTCCGGACTTCTTAGGGACCACTTGAGTTGGACTCACCCATTGACTATCAGATATAGGGTATATGATACCTACGTCCAATAGTTTAAGAACCTCGGCCTTAACCACTTCCTTCATGTTTGGATTTAGTCTACGTTGTGGTTGCCGAGCGATTTTTGCATTATCCTCTAAATAAATGTGGTGAGTACAAATCGAAGGGTCAATTCCCTTGAGATCCACAATCGACCATCCAAGGGCTCCCTTGTGCTCAATGAGAGTAGATATGATCATACTCTCTTATTCTTGCTCAAGGTGGGGCGAAATCACCACCAGGTATGTCTCATCTTGAACTAAATAGACATATTTCAAATCAGAGGGCAAAGGTTCTGGGTCAAGCTTCGATGCCTTGAGGTTAGATGGTAGAGGCACTACATCGATTTGTAGCAATTCTTCAAATTGTGGCCTCCACTGGTTAACTTCAAGTACCGGTGCAGTATCCATAATGGTCCCCATCTCCCTAATCATGTCATCATCAAAATCATGGGAGTGGGCCAGACACGTCTCTAGAGGGTCAAAGGATAAGGTCAGAAGTGTCGTATCTTCCACGAAAGAGTCAATCATGGTAAGGTCGTGGAAATCGTCATCATCCTCTAAGTTTTTGCCGTTATTGAAAAAGATGTTTAACTCCAATGTCATATTTTCAAAAGACATAGTCATGACACCATTCCTACAATTGATAATTGCGTTTGAAGTGGCAAGGAATGGGCGACCAAGAATGACAGAAATCTGAGTGCTCATGTTATTGATGGGTTCGGTATCTAGGATGATAAAATCTACAGGGTAGTAGAATCTATCAACTTGGACCAACACATCCTCAATTATCCCTCTCGGTATACGAATAGAACAAGCAACAAGTTGTAATGTAGTTAAGTTGGGTTTTAATTCACCCAAACCTAACTGTTTGTATACCGAGTAGGGAATCAGATTTATGCTCGCTCCTAAGTCAAGAAGTGCGTGATCAATTCGATGGTTCCCGATTACACATGATATACTTGGGCTACTAGGATCCTTGAATTTCTGTGGCACGTCTTGCTTTAGGATGACACTCACTTTCTCAGTCAAGAAGATTTTCTTTTAAATGCTTTGCCGTCTTTTGGTCGTGCATAAATCTTTCAAAAATTTAGCATATGAAGGAATCTGTTTCACGACATCAAGTAGAGGAATGTTAACTTTCACTTGTTTCAACACCTCCAGAATATCCTGAGAGTTAGAGAGAGGTTTTGGTGCAACCAACCATTGGGGGAATGGAGCAACTGGCTTCTCTAGAAGTTCCGGTTCTAATTTTTGTGGGGCATCACTAGATCCATTATTGTTGTCCTCTTACGGTTCTTGAGGCTTTTCGGGCCTAACCGGAAAAGTTTTATTAATGATCTTTCCACTCCTAAGAGTGGTGATGGATTTAGCGTGCCCCATCCAATTTGAAGAGCTAGGATCATTAATCTCGTCTTGCGGTTTAGGATTGGGGAGTGGTTGTGCAGGGAAGCATCCCCTTTTCTATAACCGTCATACGAGAATCTATCTTTGCATAAAATCAGTAATTCCCCGCATTGCTGAGCCAGCTCTTGCATTGAATTTTGAACCGGTTCTTCTTGAGGTTTCCCCTTATTTGGATTTTAATTGAAGAAACCTTGAGGGGTAGCAATTTGTCCATTTCTCCAACTAAAGTTTGGATGATTTTTCCAACAAGGATTGTACGTATTAGAGGTTGGTCCATTGAAAGGTCTTTGATAATTATTTACGGCATTGGATTATTCATTCAACACTTCTTAAAAGGCGGGTATTGTAGGACAATTTTCAGTTGTATGAATGTTGCAATCACAGATGCCGCAAATACTTTCATTAACCTTATCCTTCTTTCCTTCCATGGCCTCAACTTTCCTTATGAGCGTAGTCACTTTACACTTGAGATCATCCTTTTCTTTCAAGAGATACAATCCACCTTTCTCCTTTAATTGATTCGGCCTAGACGTGGTGTTTGATTTTGGGTTATAGTCCCATGATTGTGTTTTTTCAGCAAGACTATCGAGGTAATCCCATACCTCGTCAACATTTTTATTAATGAATTCTCCATTACACATTGTCTCGACCATTTGGCGCATGGAAGATGTCAGTCCATCGTAGAAAAAATTTGTAATGCGCCACGTTTCAAAGCCGTGTTGTGGGCATGAACTGACCAAATCCTTGAACCTTTCCCAACATTGGTAAAGTGTTTCATTCTCCTTTTGGGTGAAGTTCATGATTGCTTTTCTAAGGGTAATCGTTTTATGATGTGGAAATTTTTTTTTTATAAATTCCCTCTGCATATCATTACATGTGCCAATGGATCTAGGACGCAGTGAATGTAACCACGTCTTAGCCTTCTCCTTTAAGGAAAAAGGAAAGAGTCTCAACCTAACTATGTCCTCAGACATATTTTGAAAATATAAAGTGGCTATGATCTCATCAAACTCTTTCAAATGTAGATATGGTTCTTCAGATTTAAGCCCTGGAACTTTAGAAGGAGTTGAATAACCCCGGCTTGATGTCCATATGTCCTGTATTTTCGGGAAAAATCATGTATGAGGGCGTACTCACTCCCGCCGGTTGTAGATAATCTCGTAAAGTACGAGGCGGGGTGCCTGATGCACCTCATTCTCATCTTGGGTATCCTCCACCCTGGGTGGAAGTAGAGAAGGTTGGTCTTCAGCCAACTTCAATTAACTCAGGGAATTTTGAGTGGTGTCTAGTCTGCGATGGATAGTTAACCCCTCAACCAATCCTCCTTGATCGAAAGACGTCGAGTGTTGTCATGGGCCCACTTGGGCATGAAACACTCGACCCTCAATCAAATTTGAAACCTAATCCTAAGAAAGAAAATCTAAAAAGAAAGAGAGAGTTGGAAAGAAATTACCAAATTGAAGTCCCTAAGTTAAAGACCGAATTAGAAATTTCTATCTTAAAGGCCTACAAAATAGGAAACATTAAAGGCCTACAAATAGGAAAGTTAGTTTCTAAACAAAAATTCTACAAGTTAAAAATAAATTAGGAAACAAAGTTAGATTCTAAAAAAAATTAAAATTAGAAAGTTAATTTCTAAAAAGGGAAATAACTAACCTAGTTTCTAAAAAGAGGAAAGTTTCTAAACATAAACTATTTTCTAGAAATAGAAAAATACTAGAATTCAAAATTTCTAAAATTCAAACCCTAATTCTAAAAACAGAAAAAGTAGAGAAATTAGGAAGGAATTACCAATTTAGAAACTCATGTCAGGGTCCTACAAAATCAGGAAAACAGGTTAGTTCCTAAAGAATAAAAAAACCTTTAACATAAAGTTAGTAAAATCCTAATCCCAACCTAATTCTAAAACTAATTAATTTCAAAAAAACATAACCGTCAGTCCCCGGCAACGGCGCCAAAAACTTGTTCACTCTCCAAGTATAGGGTTGTGATGTAGTAATAAACTCGGTGAGACCGAGGTCGAATCCCAAGGGACTGATACCTGTACGTTATCTGAAACTAAGTAGAACTAGAACTTAGACTAAGATGTAATCTAAATCAAATAGAATTTAAGGAATAATTGTGGAATAATTATCTAAAACTTTAAACAATTCAGGGAAGGGAAACTAGGGATTCAGAGGATCCACTTGTAGAGATCAGGGAGATCTTATGCCTGCTTCAAAAATCATGAAAATTAAACTGAACTTCCTCTGATATAATTTTAAAGAGATGAAAGGTATATGAATTAGAATGGATTCCATCACCAAACCATGCCCAGGAGACAAAGTCAACAAAAGAATTAAACTAATTACCAACCAATTAGATGATTATGAAGATTAGGAAGGGTACCGACATCCAACCATGCCCAGGAGACGATGGTGAACAACAGGGCTTCCTGACGTCATAATCAAAATAAGGAAAAAGAAATACTCAAAGCCATTGCAAACCCATTGTAATTTCAGTCACAACAGACCATTAAAAACTAAAAGTATTCCCATAGTAAAATTAAATCAAAATCCCTTCAATCTACACAAAAGGCACACGCATAAATCCTCCCATCAGACTACAAGCTTCACCTCTTAGCCCTAGCTAAGAGGTCTAGCCTAACATGAACATGGCGAGGCTAGAAGTCTTTCAAAAGTATTAAGGAAGAAAAATAAAAACAAAGAAGAAAGAGAAACAAACTCCCAGCCGGCTGCCTGTTAATCTCCCTTTCCATCCTCCTCTTCAACTTGAATCCCCTCTCCTTTATAGAAGACCCCCTGGCAATGGCTTCAGTCCCTGTACAACTTTAGTCCCAAGTCTTCTTTCCGCACCATGAGGATTTTCGTAATCTGTTACGCAGCAGAAGTCGCATGTGCAGTAAAAGCGCAAAACATCTTGCGTTTGGAGGGTATTTGCGGCGTGACATCGACTTATCTCTCGATTCTGCAATCTTGGCTAGGTTATTGGCGTCCCTGTGGACACATTGGACAGTCTGGATCACTCAGAATATAAACGGTCGTGACCCACTATTCCCCGCAACTCCCGGACTCGTCCGAACGCAGAAAACAGGGCCTGCGCGAGAGGAGATCGCTGCCGAAGTTGGTGGGGCCCACTTCGATGTTATTTTGAGAAATCCATTCCATCCATTAGTTGCCTGTGGAATCTTGGCTCGAAAAACCCAATTTTTTGATCCGAAATTGGTGTAGCCCAAAGAATAACATTGTTGTACTGCTTTGAATACGGCGGAATGACCCTCTTGCGACTGTTGTAGAGGGCGTGTGTGTCTGTACGGTTGCATATGGCCGACTTGGGTTTGACCTGCTCGATCACATCTCCATGATGGACGGATTGGATTGTCCATGTGGGCCATCATGGTGGCCCTCCGGCTTCCGCAGTTGGCATCCGCGCCACTGTTTGTGTAAAACAGAAACGGCAGTTGCCGTGTTTAACTTGGCCACGGGAGCAGCCCGTTTTGGAACGAGATGCACCGGCCGTGTACATCTGGAGCACTTGTGCACCGTGCACACCCTGCTCATATGGGGTCCACGGTGATGTTTCCGGGAAATCCACTCCATCCATACATCTTATCCTCTGATTTAAAGGGTTGAAACCAAAATTGAAGTATATCCAGATATCAGGTGGGCCCCAAATCACTGTTCTATGGGCGGATCTAACTGTTGGGCACTTCCATAGTGATCTGAGGACTGAATTTGATATGTACGGTTAATTTATGGCCCTCAGGCCATGTATGAAGTTTTGAGCCAATCAGATGGCGAGAACTATGTGATCTTGCATTCTTCACCAATTTCAGGCCTCCTTAATGTGAATGGCTTGATTTTCTCGGATCCCTGGCATGTAAATTCTTCAGTCTTGATTCTCTAGAGTGCCTCCCTTGCTCTGGTGACTTCGGAGTGTTAAATCCACACTTTTAGCACCCCTTTTCAACCCATGCTCGTAAATACACTCTGCATCACAAACACGATTAAATCGGGCCATTAAACAGTATCATGCTTGTAAATCCATGCAATAACTGGGTCTGATATGCAATATTTGACCCACAACATCATTCACCTCGGGTACTGCCTTGTCTTCTCCTCTCCAGCCAATGACAGAGGTCAGTGGGGGCCAAAGACGAAGTTGCAGACACATAGGATGACTGCATCCTGAGCAGGTTCCAAGACTTGGATGGGCCAATTTTGGGACACTGCATTCTGCATAGGGTTGAGAGCTCGTGCGGACTGTGCCTGGGACCCCCCGACTCGAGAACTGACTTGTTGTGGTCATTCCTTGGGTGCCGAGGTGGCTTCCACCATGTTAAGAGGTGGTTACTGGTTTTGTTGTGCTTTCATTCAATTTATTTCATCCCTCAGCATTTGGACTTCATTTTGTAATGCCTTGTACTTCCCTCCTCGGCTCCGGGTCTGCTGAGATGGTCCTATCGGAGCCGATTCAGTATGCAACAGGGAAGACGATTGATGTTGTCCATTAGGTTCAAGCTCCACTACTGTAACCTTCTTCTTTCCTCTCGCCATTTCTAATAAATCCTTCTAGTTTTTGTTTAATTTCCCACAGATGACACCAAAAAATCTTGAGGTTAAAATCTGGACCATCCTCCACTCAATGCTGCGAGCCTCGAACGGACCCTGGTAATGCATAAAAAGGTGAGCAAATAAACCTTGACTTAAATAGGGGACCCTCCGATGCATAAGTCAGGCTAGGAAATCTGGGTCTAAGTCGCGTAATGTAAAGAGAGGGTGGAAGATATCGCATACCTATTGCAATGGGGTCCCCTGGTATTTATATCAGTGGGTTGGGTGGATCATGTCCGTCAATCTCGGCATGATCTACTCAATCGAGCAGACATTGTAATCGTGTAGATACTCCACAATCTTTGGATCGTGTAGCGAATCATGTCTTAATGGAGCGTATCTCCAGGCATGATCTTCGACTACGTCCACATTGAGACTGGTTTCCCAACTCGGACCTCGTCTTATCTGAGTCTGAGGCTAAGTACTTGTGGTCAAAATTCATAGTCGAGTCGTCGGTGTCGGGGTTTGTTAGGCGTGCTTATTCAGGGCTTAGCCCTCGGCCTCTGGGTCAAGGATGAGGATGAGAACAATGACGAGCCCCTAGCTCGACCAACCTTCTACGGATGAAGATGAAGATGATGACGAGGACGAGCCCCCTGGCTCGGCCAACCTTCTTCGGATGAAGATGAGGATGAGGATGAGGACGAGCCCCGGCTCTACCAACCTTCTTCAAATGAAGATGAGGATGAGAACGAGGACGAGCCCCCGGCTCGGCCAACCTTCATCGAATGAAGATGAGGATGAGGACAAGGATGAGGACGAGGACGAGGACGAGAGCTCGTCTTGCCCAGCCTAGGAGTTGATCATCCAGAAGTCTGTTCGTGCCCGACATAATGTTCTCCTTCCGAGGCCCTACTAATTGGGTTGGATGGCCCGAGACCAACCCCGTTTGACCCTATCCAGATTTCCCCATAACAAGTTGCATTGGCTCACCTTAAGACATAAGGTAAAAACTGAAGTAAATATAAAGCTTGCGTGGACCACAGTATAAGAAAATGTGAAAATATGTCATCCACCATTGAAACCATGAGCACCCTTATCTCTATCTGTTAAGTGCATGCACCTTTGCTTTACAATTTCTTTTATTTTTTTCATTTCCCTCTCTACTCATTCGGCTTTTGTTTTTTTGTTTGTTTTATCCCTCCAATCTTATCTATATGTGCATTGCACATGCTACTTCTCTTATTTTGAAATATGTGACCCGCTTTTGAACTTCTTATTTATGCTATCCATAAAGGTGCTTTTGAGCGACTCATATGTAAGTGCTTGATTCGGAGCATGGAATTGAAATTCTAGATTTTGTGGTACGTGAAATTTAAAATTCATGTTCGGAAGTTTGTAATTTTACAATTGGAAAATTTTGAACTATTTTGTGGTACATTCCCGATACCAACTTTTAGGGTTTTACAAGCCCATCGTGATGTTTAATAAAAAATCCACTCCAACCATAATATGAGAGACCTTAAATTAGGTCAAGGGCCCAAAAATAGGCCTATCCATAATTCAGGTGTGTCACAACTAGAAACACAATTCGATTGGTGGGTTCCCCTTCTACATTGTTTCTAACCATGTGACCCACTTGAATCATTGATGAGATTTATTTTTCACCATTGCCCTAAACATCCGGAGATGCATTTGATGGTTGGTGTGGATGTCACACAAACCTCAGTGGGGAGCATAAATGACACTATTTCTTACGGTGGAACCATGTACCATTGGAGCAATAAATCACTTTTAAAATTCAGGATTTTGGAGAGGACCCGTGGAATTGAAAAGGAGAAAAATCCAAGATTTCTGAAATTAGATTGTCAGATGTGCCAAACAACCCTAAATTTCTAGATTTGACTTCTATCAAGCTTTAAAAATTTTGGATTTTCAGGGGTGCCAAACGACCCTTGAAAGCTACAAGAGACTTATGCTAGAGTCGAGTTGACTCAGTTGAGTTCCGAGTCAAGTTAGTGAGATTTATAATTATGCTCGGTACGTGTATGGATGTTGGCCTTTAAGGCCCACTAAGGTGGATGGAAGATCATTTGATAAAAGGTGATCCTACCACAGGTACGACGGCCCAGTCTAGCCGGGTCAAGATCATCGCAAGCCGAACCCAGTTATTAACAGGCCAGAAAGCAAGGCTCAGGTGCTTCTGTTTAGATATGGGGCCTACTATTTCAGGGCCAAGCCCATGCATCAACATCATAATGGTATGTTTTTGGGCTCGAAACGGGCCTTAATAGAAACCTGGGCTGGTTTGGGTTATTGAGTGGGCTTTCAAATGAGCCCGATCTGACCCACTGGCTTCTATTACAGGGCCGAGACTGACCGGAGCCTAGAATTGAGGTTCATACCAAGATAACTGATAGCTAGGGCTATCAATGAGCCGGGCTCAGGCCAGGCAAAATCAATATCTTGAGTGGGCCACAAGGTCAGGCCCGACCCATTTACAGCACTATTAAAGGCTTGTAGTTGATGGTTCAGAAATGGGGGACCGATTGGGTGTGTTGAGATGCTCCACTACCGTGTACACGTGGCATGTACTTCGAAGTCCTACCCACACAAGTAGTGGGACCCACTTTAGACGGAGCCAGGCAGCTGGGCATGGCCTAGCTCGGAAGCCCAACCATGTAGGGTCCAGTGCTGGCTTAAACCTGTCCCGAGGGCCAGACCCAGGCTTGAAATATAGGCCCAGTTGGTCAAGCTGGGCACGGCCCAAGTGAGCTGACCATGTAGCCAGAGCTGTACACAGTCCAACTGAGTCAAACTTGGCACAGCTCAGCTCAGCTCAGCTTGGCCAGTAGCTAACCCCAGCTCAAACTCGATTCGGCTAGGCCAATAGGTAATCCCAGCTCGAACTCGGCTTGGCTCGATCCTCAAGCCTTACTAGCCAGCTCGGCTCGGTTCAGTCAGCAGCTCGGGCCAATTCAAGCATATATGACATTTTCTCAAACGCATAGAGTGCATCTTCAATTTTTCACAGAATGTGAAATAGTAGCAACACTTATATTTCATTAAACAAGAAGTTTTTTTTTAGTGATTTATTTCATATTCATTCTTCATCGCCACCAACCAATCCTAAGGAGAATGTATGCACCTGAAACAACACATCGTTGAGTCATATCATCAAAAACTCGATGAGCAGCTTCAATATCAAAATAACCATGTCACCAAGCCGATTCGATCCAAGTCAATTCAAGTTGAGGTTCGATCCGAGCTCAAGCTTCGGCTCGAGCAAGCTCAAACTCGGCTCAAAATTTTTTCGAGCTCCAAAAAGTACCTCGACTTGGTCCAAATCCAATTTCGAACTGAGGTGAGTTGAGCTTTCCAAGTCCGAGTCGAGGTGACCATGCTAACTCAACTCATGTACAACTCTACATATAGCCCCTAATTTTGGCATGAGGTGAGAACCTAGCGTGATGTATGTATTTTATCCACATCGTCCATCCATTTTCAATAATGAACCCAAAAATGAAGCAGATAAAATACTCAAGTGGACCACACTACAATAAACTCAATATTAAACACCCACAGCTGAAAACCTCTTAAGAGCCACAAAAGTTTTGAATCAAGCTGATATTAATGTTTTCCATTCACCCATGTCTATGTGACATTATGAACAGGATAGAGGGCAAATAAACATCACGATGGGCGCTAGAAGGTTTCAACAATGGGGTCATTGTCACCACTGCTTCCTATGGTGTGCTACATTTGATATGTCGATCTACCTTATTTTTAGGCTCATAACCTAAAATGATCTTTTAAAATGAATGGACGGCTTGGATAAAATACATATATCACAGTGGGTCCCATAGAGCCCCTGACCAGACCATCCATCTCTGTCAAGCTCGTGGCGGAGGTAGTACCCAATCCGCACCCCAATCACAACATGGGCCACTCATGCAAAAAGAATAGATGGTTTAAAAGCACTTATTTAATGGATATTGTTGTATTTAGGCTATATTCCATTAGTCATACTTGCACATGCTTAGGCAAAATCTAGCTTGGGCCACAACATACAACGTTAGAAATAGTTGGACGGTTAAGAAAAACTTCACACAAGTATATTCAGCTGTAATTTTGTTTTATAAACTGTGGCCCATTTGACAATTGGACCGACTGAATTTATAATGGTATGCATCTTATGAATGGAATGTTAGAGTTGATGTGGAAAGATAGAAAATTAATCACTTAAAGATAGGCTTAAGACGCGTAATGATGTCACTATCTTTAAAATGATATTCGCACCCTACTGGTAATTAAACCAATTTGTAAGAGGGTTACAACAAATCTGCCTCCAGGATACAATAAGCCTCTTCTCCAAGATCGGAGAAATGTGGGTTTCGGCTTGCAAAATTGAAAAATCACACCCCAAATACACTTTTATAGCATACACCCTTAACTTCTGTGTTGTTATAATTTATCCATGAAAACTGTTTGCAATTTACTGCCTGAAAAACTATTTGCAGTTTAGCGCCTCAAACCATTTAAAACTGAAAATGGAGAAGAAGAAGAAGATGGAGAGAAGAATGTTGGAATCATGATTTTCTAATTGACCTAAAGATAGATTTATATAGAATCACAAGAGATGCTTTAAGATCATTTTCATGAAAAGACATATTCTTCCATGGTGTCTTTTCAACAATGGCATCCCTCCACTATTTCAAATTCAAATAATGCTTCTTTTACCAAGAGACACCACCATTCACAAATGAATGGTCATCAACAATCACCAAAAGTTACAACTCTTTTTCTAAATTATCTTTTATAAAACAAAATTATTTTTAAAAAACCCAACAATCCCTCAATATTTTTCAAAATATAGAGGTCAAGATATTTAAGGAAAATATGTGCACTGGAGAATGTGTCTTATGAACTTGAAGCTTCACTTAGTGTAAACATATTAAAGTTATATTAGAATCCTTAGTGACTATGGTCTTGAACTAAGTATTCTATATAGCACATCCAAATATGTCACACACACAAATATTTCAGTTTCCATGTGTTTTAAAATTATAGCACATTAACGGCCTTGTGCTATGTCCTGGATTTATGAGTTAATGAGAGAAGTTAAAACTCTCGAACATCAGGAAGCGGCCCCACTTCTAATACCCATATAAGTGAGTCCTTACGAATGCCCCTGTAACAATAACACTCTTGAAAGGACTCATTAAGAACAATGGCTCATCCTCCTTTTTATCATTACAAGTACCCATCACTATATATACAATCAGGAATGAGATGAATAGAAAACGTATAGTGCTGCTTCAGACATTTTATGTGAGGTACTTTACCCATTGAACCTATTAACTTAGGTTGGGTTTCCCTCATGTAGTGTCTGTGAAATTGGCTTAAGTCATATTCCTCTTGATGTTCTACTGACAACATCTCTTGTAAGTCTCTTGGTGAACAGGTCTGCTAGATTCTGAATAGATCGTACATACTGTATTGTTATAACACCGTCACCAAGTAGTTGCCGCACAAAACTATGCCTTAAACTGATATGTTTGAATTTTTCATTATAAGTCTTGTTATATGCCTTTAATAGTGTCACTTCACTATTATAGTAGATAGATACCGGTGGCAAATGCCTTACCAATAATGGTATTTCTAATAACAGGTTTCTTAATAATTCTGTATTTTTACTACTAGCCACCAAAGCTATGAATTCAGATTTCATGGTAGAGTGAGATACGTGAGTTTGCTTCTTGGATCCCTAAGAAATGGCAGATCCTCTAAGTGTAAAAATACATCCACTCGTAGACTTGCATTTATTAGAATCAATGACCCAACTTCCATCACTATACCCTTCAAGCACACTAAGGTAACCAGAAAAATGTAAACCATAGTTAAATATTGTTTTCCTCAAGTATCTGAGTAATCTAGAGATAACATTTCAATGATCTAAACTTGGATTACTTGTAAACCTACTAAATTTACCTATTGTAAAAGTAATATCAGGTCGAGTAGAAATCATATCATACATAAGATTGCCAATTACCTTAGAATACTCTAACTGAGATACACTATGACCTTCATTTTTAATTAACTTAATATTAAAATCAAAAGGAGTAGAAACTGAGTTCTTATCATAATGATCAAACTTTTTAAGTATCTTTTCAATATAATGTGATTGATATATAGTTATACCGTCATTGTTTCCTAATAGCTTGATACCTAAAATCACATTATCTTCACCTATATCCTTTAGGTCATAAATGGATGATAAGAATCTTTTAGTGATATTTATAACTTCTATACTTGTATCAAAAATTAATATATTATCTACATAAAGACATATAATTACTCTTTTATTATTAGAGAATTTCGAATATACATATTTATTAGATTCGTTAATCTTAAAGCCATATGAGGTGACTACTTTATCGAATTTTTCATGTCATTGCTCAGGTGCTTGTTTAAGTCCATATAGCGACTTAATCAATTTACACACTTTATTTTTCTATCCTGGCACTATAAAACTTTCTGGTTGCTCCATATAAATTTCTTCATCGAGGTCATCATTTAGAAAAATTGTCTTTACATCTATCTGATGGATTTCTAACTTATAAATAGATTCTAGAGCAACTAAAACTCTGATAGTTGATATCCTTGCTACTGTAGCATAGGTATCGAAAAAATCAATACATTCCTTTTTTTATAAATCCACTAGCCACTAATCTTGCCTTAAACCTTTTTATGATTCCATCCGGTCTTAGTTTTCTTTTGAAAATCCATTTAAAGCTTATTGATTTTAATCTTGGGGGTAGATCCACAAGTTTCTATGTTCTATTTTACAATATGGAATCCATCTAATCGTTTATTGCTTCCTTCCAAAAAGAAGTATTCTGAGATTTAAGGGCATCATCTATTGTTACTGGATCATTTTATATGTTACATACCAACATTATTTTCTCTATTATGTTATCTTTATCTCCTTAGATTAGCAAAAAGTAGAAATCAGGTTCGAAAGATGTACCTGTTCTGATTCTCATGGTCCTTTTAGGTTCTATATCTTCTTTATCTAGACTGCTGATATCTTGAGGTATTACTGCTTGTACTATGATCTTGAGATCTTGTCTCTTTTCTAGTTAAAGAAGAGAATGAGTTTTTATAAAACTCGGCAACTTTAGATTCTATTATGGTGTTTACCGGGATCACATGATTAGATTGTTCAACTAAAAATTTATAAGCTTTACTATTTTATGCATATCATTTGAAAATATACTCAAGAGTTATCAACACTATCTTAGGCTGATCAATAAGCCTAACTAAGCTCTACAACCTCATATCTTAAAGTATGAGATGTTAGGAATCTTATTCTTCCATAGTCATATGGAGTCTTACAAGTCTTAAAGTGAGGTATCCTATTAAAGATATGATATGCAGTCAATAGGGCTTCTCCCTAAAATCTTGAATTTAAACCTGCATTATTGAACATAGAGTTTATCATGTCTATGAGAGACCTATTTTTCCTTCTGTTATCTCATTTTGTTGGGATGAATAGGGAGCTGTAATTTGGTGAATCACACCATGAGTTTTGAAAAACTCTAAAAATTCTAAGGATAGATATTCTCTTCTCCTGTTCATCCTTAGGATTTTAAATTTTCGGCCTAACTGATTCTCTACTTCTGCCTTATATATCTTGAATTTTTGTAATGCCTCATTTTTATTCTTCAATAGGTATACTAGGGTACAATGGGAGAAATCATCTATAAAGGTTATGAAGTACATCTTTTCCACTCTTATTATTAAACTGCTCATTTCACATATGTCATTATGAACTAAGTCAAGGAGTTGTGATTCTCTTTCCGCCCTTGGAAACGGTTTTCTAGTTATTTTGGATTGTACACAAATACTACATTTGTCATTAGATTTTGTATACTTAGAAATTAGATTAAGATTAAACATATAATCCATACTACGATAACTAATATGTCCTAATCTAGCATGCCAAACATTATGTAAATCAAGCATATAAATGGAAGAAGATTTTTCATTTATAAGGTTCAATTGGAACATTCCATTGGATATATAGTCATTCTCTACATATACTCCATTTTTAGACACAATCAATTTATTGAATTCAAATAAGAGTCTGAATCCAAACTTAGTCAGTAGACTAATTGATATAAGATTCCTCCTAATGTCGAGTACATGCAACATATCGTTCAGAGTAAGGACTTTTTCGAGATTTAGATTAAGCTGTACCTTCCATTTTCCTATAACCTTGAATGTGGAGGCATTCCCTATATATAGTTCTTGATTATCCCTCACTATTTCATAGGAATTGAACATGTTGTAATTTCTACAAACATGTCTAGTAGCATCAGAATCTACCCATCATTTAGCATCCTCATAACCATATTAACTTCAGACGACATCTGTCAGATTCAGGTCTTCTGTTATATTAACTTGCCATTTCTTTTCTTGTATTTTCTTTTTATATTTTTGGCAATCTTTCTTAGAGTGACTAGGGGTTTTGCAAAAGAAGCATGAACTCTTCTTGGATGTGTTCTTTTTGAACCCTTGGTTATTAAGTTTGAGTATATCATCTTTTTTAAAAAGTGGCTTCTTCGATTCCCGATTCACACTATTCTCAACTATATTAGCGTTACTTAGGGTCTCCTGTTGTTCTTCCTTTTTGTCACGGAGCGTAGATTCTTCTTCTGTTGAGGGTTAAATATTGCATATTAGACCCCAGCTATTACCTGATTTTACGAACATGATAATATGTTTAACGTCCTATTTTGATCATGTTTGTGTTGCAAGGTGAATTTAAGAGCTTGAACTGAAAAAGGGTGCTAAAGCCATGGATTTGATGCTCAAGAATCACCAAGGCAAGGGATGGATCTTAGGGGATCGAGATTGAAGAATTCATGAGCCAAAGATCCGAAAAAATCAAGTGATTAACAGTAAAGAGGCCTGAAAATCGTCATAAATGCAAGATCACAGGGTTCCCACCATCCGTTTCGCTCAAAACTTTATATCTGGTCAGAGGATCATAAAGTAACTGTACATGTAAAATTTCAGCCATTGGATATTTACGAAAGTGGCCCAATGGAAAGATCAGCTACAAAACCACCGATTTGGAGCCCACCTAATCTTTGGATATGCTTCAAATTTGGGATCAACCCTTATATGAGACGGAAGAAATGAATGGACAGTGTAGATGTTTCAAAAGCACCACGATGGACCCCACCTTGGGTTGGGTGCGCACATAGTGCACGTCATCCCGCTTTACACCAAGACAAGGCAATCAGTCAGCGCAAGCTGACCCGATTCCCAGCCAAAAATGGCAACTGTTGTTTTCTCCCGAACCCACACGACTATCGAACAACGTCCGATTAGATGAGTGGTGGCTCACTGGGATGGCCCAACTGTCTAATCCAGACCATCCATCTTGTAGACAGGTCAAAACGATTTAAACCCCAACTTCTTTCAATCCCAAATCAAATCAAGAAGAGGAGTGATTTCTGTCCACTTCCTCTGCCATCCAAACAGAAAAAAAGGACACAGTTTAACTCCCGCACGCAATGTGAATAATGCCCGAAAAATCCCTTTAATCCAGGCCATCCACATTAGAAAGAAGGAGATTCGGTCATCGCCACGTTGTCTGAAACGGTAAACACACCTCACCGATTTTTTGCTCCTCGAAAAGATCCCACGACTTCCGTTTTTCTAAACGGGTAAATCCTGCTGCGTAAAGGATCGCTGTGGGCCTCTGTTTTGAAGGCAATGGAATATCTGCACCGTCCATCCTGTAGGGATGGAAAAATTGATCAAGATGTGGAGGATTGCTCGCCGATCAGCAAGGAAAGTGGAGAATTTTCTGCCTGTCTTCTTGGCTGCGTAAATAGATTTACGCAAGGAATTTCTTGGCTGTGTAAAGAGTTTTCGCAGGAAACTTCCACCGCCCTACCTTATTTCTATAAAAGGAAAGAGAATCATCCTTTAACGTGGAGAAGCAAGGGGAGAGAGAGAGAGAGAGAGAGAGAGAGAGAGAGAGAGAGAGAGAAGCATGGGACGGCTGGCCTTTGGCTAAGATTTTCTTTATAGATTGGTTTTGTTTATGTCTTTCCTTAAGAGCTTTTAGCGTGATCATGATAATGGTTGGCTAAACCTCTTAGCTAGGACTAAGAGGTGAAGCTTGTAGCGTGATGGGATACTCTCTATGCTTTTGATTCATGTTAAGTTGAACTATTTTTGCTTCTAGTTTAATTATAAGGAATGCTCTTAGTTTTTAATGGTTTGTTGTAACTTAAATTACAATGGATCTGCGATAGCTTTGGGTATGTTCTTTGCATTATTGTGATTATGAAATTAGGAACCTTGTTGTTTGCCATCGTCTCCTGGACATGGTTGGATGATAGAACTCTTCCTAACGTTCATAATTCTCTCAGATTGGTTGTGGATTAGTTAAAATTCTATTGTTTGCTTTGTCTCATGGGCATGGTTTTGTGATGGAATCAATTTTAGTTCTCATACCCCTCATCTCTTGAAAATTAGATCAAAGGAAGTTCAGATTTAAATTTTAATAAATTATCTTCCAATTGGATGAAGATGGGACTCTTATTCCAGTTGTGTTCTTGAATCAAGTATAGATCTCCCTGATCTCTACAAGTGGATCCTTGGAAGCCCTAGTTTCCCACTTTTGAATTTTACAAGTTTTAGTTCAGTAATTCACAATTATTCTCTTAAAATTTTCTGATTTAGATTACATCTTCATCTTCTTCTAGTTCTAGTTCTAGTTACTTTCAGAATACGTACAAGGTTTAATCCCTGTGGATTCGACCTCGGTCTTACTGAGATTATTACTACATCGCGACCCTATACTTAGGGTGGTGAACATCTTTTATTCGAAGAAATATTAGGAGGTCCTCTAAAGATATTTTCTCATTTTTCTGTTTCAATGATTTTATAATATTTTTTCATTTAGGTGAAAGTTTAGCTATAATGGTGGATACTTGGAAGGATTCGTCGAGATTAGTGCCATCGGCAATAATTTATTGGATGATGACCTATATCTTATTTACTTGATCAAGGACATGTTTTTCATCCAACAATTTGAATTCTAAAAATTGACTTATAAGGAATTTTTTGTTGTCTTCGTACTCTGATGTGTATTTGGTGAGCAACACCTGCCAAAAACCTTAGCGGTCTTCTTTTGATGGTAAATAGTGTACAACGAATTAGAAAGAGGATTGAAGATATGACCTTTGCATAGGTAGTCATTACACTACTAATTTTGTCGCTTTTGAATTTGTTCCACCGTATCATTGTTAGATAGTGGTGAAGGAGGATTTTGAGTGAGCACGTGATCTAACTTGAGTAATGTGAAGAAGAGATACACCGTCGATTTCCATCGAAGAAAATTTGAGCCACCGAATGGTATAATTCGAACAAAGTTAGGATGACACATAGAAGAGGCCGTAATATTGTCTTAAAATTGTTAGGGTTGAGGTAGAGAGATAAAAAATTAATCACTTAAATATAAGCTCAAGGCGCATTACGATATCACTATCTTTAAGACAATATTCGCAGCCTACTGGCCATTAAACCAATTTGCAAGAGGGTTACAACAAATCCCCCTCCAGGATACAATAAGTCACTTCTCCAAGACCGGAGAAATGTAGGTTTCGACTTGTAAAACCAAAAAATCACACTTTGAACACACTTTTACAACGTTCACCTTTAGCTTCTATGTTGTTACAATTTACCTCCTGAAAACTGTTTGCAATTTACTGCCTGGAAAACTATTTGCAGCTTAGCGCCTGAAAACTGTAACTTTCCAAGAACCACGCAAAACTGAAAATAGAGAAAAAGAAGAAGATGGAGATGAGATTATTGGAATTATGATTTTCAGATTGACCCAAAGAAGGGTTTATATATAATCACAATAGATTTTTATTTTATTTATTTATTTATTTATTATTTTTTATTTTTTTGAGGTGGGAGCACACCACCTGGGATCCATTGATAGGAAGGATGCTATACAGAGAAATGGAGGGCACCACAAAATGACCGGGCCTCACCAAAATATATACCTCATTCGGGCAGCAACCAGAAACAAAAAGCTGGCCCGCCTATCATGTCTATAAAAAAAAAAAAAACCATTAAACTTTTCTGGAAGAATTCAAACCCATTTTATCCAGAAGGCAGTGGCCCTTGACTAGCCTGGGGAGATCAAAAACTGCCCTAAAGAGTTGGTTGGATTGCGACAGACTCCCCTCCTTAACCAATTCGTCAGCCAGGCTGTCAGCTTCTATAGCAATATGAGAGATCCAAAAGTTGCCCCTAAGATTGAGCCTCTTAATTCTGGATAGCCAGTATTTCCATATCCATGAGCTAGTGGAATTGGTGATGATACATTCTACCACTCATTTAGAATCAGATTATATAAGAACTCAGTTTAAACCAAGATTAACATAACAAACCATGCCATGCCACCGTGGATAACCTTTAAGACCCTTTTCATGAGAAGACATCTTCTTCCATGGTGTCTTTTCAACAATGGCATTCCTCCACCATTTCAAATTCAAATGATGCTTCATTTGAGAAGAGGCGGTGCTAAGCCACCAACAATCACCGAAAGTGGCAACTTTTTCTTCTTCTTTTTTTTTTTCCTAAACTTTCTTCTATAAAGCAAATTTTTTTTATTTTTATTTTTTTGGAAAAAAACCCAACCTGGAATAGATCTCGTTCCAATGTGCCAGGCTGGCAAAGGCGGTTGCGTGTAAGTTAACATTCTTGTAAACACATGTGGGCTTAGCAAATCTCTCCTGTCCACTCCTCTCCCATCGGAAACGGATTGGCTACTCCCCCTTCACCGCCGATGGCTGGTAGTCGGTGCTTTGTATGCCCCACCATGATGTATGTGTCTCATCCATGCCATCTATATATTTTTATAGCTCATTTTACGGTGCGAGAGCAAAAATGAGATATATATAAATCTCAAGTGAGCTACATTACAAGAAACAGTGTTGAATGAAAGCTGACCGTTAAAAACATTTTGGGGCCATAAAAGTTTTGGATCAAGCTAATATTTATTTTTTTTCCCTTCATTATGACCTAATCAACAGATTGGATGTCAAATAAACAGTACAGTGAGCCTTAAGGGAATTTAACGGTGGATATCCAATCATTATTGTTTTCCTGTGGTGTAGTCCACCTGAGATTTATATCCCTCTCATTTTGTGTATCAAGCCCTAAAATGATCTGTAAAATTGGACGAACAGAATGGATGAAATACAGACATCATGGTGGGCCCACAGAGCACCGACCACCAGCCACCGGGCTGGAGTCAGGGGGAGTAGCCAATCCGTCTCCTCTCCCATCGGCGTGATTTATGTGAAGTCTCTCGTTAACGTAGGCAGCTTGCCGATCGCAGGTGATTGCTTGCAGGCATTAGATTTGTTAGGGCCCACCTTTGCATGTTATATCAAATCCGTCCATCTGTTTCATCAAGTCATTTTAGGTCTATGATCTAAAACACGAGGCAGATATAAAGATCAAACGAACCACATCATAAAAAATAGCAGGACTTAATGACCGCTATTGAAGACTCATCTGAGGCTACGGAAGTTTTTGATTAAGTTGATACAGATTGGATGTCGGGTACCAAGGTGTGCCGCCTTATCCCATTCCTAGCCGGGGCCTGTTTGGGTTCCGTCCGATTGCAACCATCCCACAAGTTATCCAACACAGGCTGTTTAGATACCCCGTGGGATTCAACTGCGTATGGAGACGGACGCTACCCCCGGCCCCGGCCACTGTACACACTATACAGCTGGTATGTGGGACCCACAGTAAGAAGGTCCATGCACCTCCCTTTACATTAGGCAAATATATATGTTAATCTAGACCATTGATCAGGTGAGCCATGCATAATATTGATGTATGTAATAATCCAACCGATTAGGCAACTCCCACTGTTCATTTGTTGTGATTTTATTTATTTATTATTATTATTTTTTATCTCCATTCATCCATGGGCCTACAATATGAATGATCTAGTTGGACAAATGATGGACCCTACGTGTATAACTTATCGTGCCAAGAAAATGTTCCAACTGGACACGAGTTGCTAGGTGGGGCCCACAGTGATGTTTGGAATAAATCCACCCCATCCATCCGTTTTCTAAGATCATTTTAGGAAATGAGACAAAAAATGGGGTGGATTCAAAACTCTAGCTTGCCACATGAGAGGAAACAGTGTGGATTTAGCGACCACCGTTGAAACATTCATGCGGCCACAAAAACTTTGTATCAGGCTAAATTTTTTGTGATTTCACTTCATCTAAGTGGGAATGAACTTATAAACGGTCTGGATGGGATATAAACATCATGGTGCATCCCAGAAAGGTTTCAATGGTAGGAAACTATTTCCCCAATTTTCCCTCTCGTATGGCCCACTTGAGTTTTAGATACGCCTCATATTTTTTCTAATGATCTAAAATGATCTATTAAAATGGATGGACGGGTGGATTTCTCCCAAACATCACGGTGGGCCCCACCGAGCATCCCAGAGCAGGAAACCCGCGTACGTTCCAATTATCGGGTCCACCAAAAAAGCTTGGCTGGAGGACACGTAAAGCACTAATGGATCCCATGTTCAGTGATCCAAACCATTGGTACAGAATTTCCACCATTGATGGTCCATGGCCCTAAATTTGGATGGTTAACAATCGACCGTTGAATTTGCACCCTGTAAATGGATGGTTCAAAAGAACGAAAGCGATCGATGTCTAGGTTCATCCAATGTAGGAGAACCGGAATGATCCATCTAAAGTGGGCCCCAACAGCCAGAAACGCCCAACTGAAAATAGATGTGGGACCTACTATAGTACAAACGCAGACTGAAAACTCGAGTATATGGTAAGTATCCTCGGGTCCACTATTCCACACCAAAAACAGAAGGGTGCTTCGAAAGATGGAGAGGCGTATCTCGGTGGGATTTCGAAATCCCACCGACTCCATTGCACCTATTAGATCTTCTTAAATTGCGGAGAGACGGACGCCACCCAAACACGAGTCTGTCCGTCATATCAAAGATTAGCAGATCCCATCCACCGTAATATACCCCACTGCCGTTACCCAAACTGGCCCTAAAAGGCACTTCCAGGTCACCAACAATCACCCAAAGTCACAACTTTTTTTTTTCTAAATTTTCTTCTATAAAACAAAAATATTTTTTAAAAAACCAACCTAGAATAGATCTCGTTACAATGTGCCAGGCTGGCAAAGGCGGTGGCGTGTAAGTTAACATTCTTGTAAACCCATGTGGGCTTAGCAAATCTCTCCCACTCCTCTCCTCTCCCATCGGAAACGGATTGGCTACTCCCCCAATCACCGGCCAATGGCTGGTAGTCAGTGCTCTGTATGCCCCACCATGATGTATGTGTCTCATCCATGCCGTTCATATATTTTTATACATCATTTTATGGTATGAGAGTAAAAATGAGGTATATAGAAATCTCAAGTGAGCCGTATTATAGGAAACAGTGTTGAATGAACGTCGACCATTAAAAACATTTTGGGGCCATAAAAGTTTTGGATCAAGCTGATATTTATTTTTTCCCTTCATCTGGGTCTTTATGACCTAATCAATAGATTGGAAGTCAAATAAACAGTACAGTGGGCCTTAGGAGGATTCTAACTGTGGATATCCAATCATTATTGTTTTCCTGTGGTGTGGTCCACCTGAGATTTATATCCCTCTCATTTTGTGTATCAAGCCCTAAAATGATATGTAAAATTAGACGAACAGAATGGATGAAATACATACATCATGGGGGGCCCACAGAGCACAGACCACCAGCCACCGGGCTGGTGTCAGAGGGAGTAGCCAATCCGTCTCCTCTCCCATCGGCGTGATTTGTGTGAAGTCTCTCGTTAATGAAATCGGATTGCGTACTTAGTTACTCAGTGGGCCCCAATGTCATTCATGCATTGTACAGCAGGCAGCAGGACCTCTTTCTCACAGCTGCAATTTGATTTAACGTAGGCAGCTTGCCGAGCGCAGGTGATTGCTTGCAGGCATAAGATTTGTAAGGGCCCACCTTTGCATATTATATCAACTCCGTCCATCCGTTTCATCAAGTCATTTTAGGGCTATGATCCAAACATGAGGCAGATATAAAGATCAAACGAACCACATCATAAAAAATAGCAGGATTTAATGACCGCCATTGAAAACTCATCTAAGGCCGCGGAAGTTTTTTATTATATTTTTATTTTCCCTTCATCCAGCTCGTAGTCACCTTATGAAAAGATTGGATGGAATATAAACATTACGGTGGGCACTAGAAACGTTTCAACAGTAGCGTCTTAGTCATTACTGTTTCGTGTGGTGTGGTCCATATTAAGTTTGGATCTGTCTAATATTTATAATCATATTTTAAAATTAGCTGATGAAACTGATGAACGGAGCGGATATTAACACATGCATCACACGGCCGCGGCTACAGGCAATGCCCGTCCCTCGTAAACAAACATGGTCCACTACATCTATGTTTGTCAGGTGGGTTCAAAGTCACCTCTGCCAACCTATGTGCGTGGCGAAGCGCATGCAACGTTCTCGCCACATGTTCTGCATGGCCATAAGAGCCGTCCAAGTGTCAATACGTGGTAATTTCAGGATGCTACACGTGACCCGGTGAAGATGATGAAAAGACATCCCCATTACTATTAAAGAGGCAGATAGGGCAGAAAACCCTTAACAAGGAGAGGAGATGGCTGATGCAGGAAGCGGGGTTAGTTGCAATGAAACGTGCGGGTGCCCTTCACCATGCCCGGGTGGGAATGCTTGCAGGTTCGATGCGTTTTCTTGGAGACGCTCTTGGGGACGTGGATTGGGTGCTGCATTTGTTTGGACTGAATTCCCTCCGTTGATAGAATTTGATTGAATTGAAGGCCGCTCTCAAAGATGGGCCACACAAAGTTTGTGAGGTTCTCATCTCTAACATTAGCGTGTGATTCAATCTAATCACGGACGGAGTTCGGTCCAAGTGGGGTAGTATCCAATCTGCATCTTTTTTTGATGCAAATTGCATGGTGACATTAACATCATGCAGCTCGATGGTATTGAGACATGGCGGGATTTGATTGGGTCACGTGCTGCTGTGAGAGGTGGAGTCTACAAAGTGCTTGAAAGGAATGAAGATTGAGCTTTGCTCTGTTTGGATCGAGCTTTCTACCACTGATATGTCAGGAATTGATTGGAGTATGGCAGGATGTGGATTGAATATACTCGACCATGCTCCATCTCTTTCCAATCAAATCCTGCTGTCAATGGGGAAGGGAGTTCAATTCACGCACGGTGATCTCACAACCGCACGTGGCCTAATTAAATCTCGCCGCGTCTTAGCACCACCGGAATTCCTGGTCTTAGGGTCACCACGCAATCCGACCGTCCCTTTCTTTTTTTTATAAAAAAATAAATGCTTTTCATGCATTTCGAGCGATGAGAGATGGGAGGTAAATCACAGGTGGATGTGATACACGTGTGAGATTCGGTCCATTCATCGAGTGGGGCTTCAGAGGCTCTTCTGCATCAAATCTGGCATGGTCCACTCATCAGGTTGGCCACTCGTGTACGTTCAATCTATGTTGTTCCCACCCTCCGTCCATTTTCCTCTTACAATCGTTTCTTACCTTTGATTATGTACGTTGGGACATGTTGGCTGGTGTACGCGACTCACCTCTTCCACCTTTCCTCGCAAATCCCCTATACTTTTCCTGTCCCACGTGTATAGGCACATTCTCCACACGTGTTTGCCTGATCATGGATATTCATGGGAAGCCCTCTGTTTGCTGAGAACAGGCTGGCCCACTCATCAGACCTTTGGTTATAATCTTTCTAGCCGTCTGTTTCTCGGTGGGCCTGCCTATTTTTGGGCTCAGGCATGCGGACCGACCTACTAAAATTCATCCTGATGGCACGTGTGGGTATGCTTTGCACGCTTGAAGATGGGCACCTGATGAATATTTATACCAATGGGTCACCTCTAGCGGATATCTAATCCGTGCAAAAGGTAGGCCACACCATGATAGCACGGGGTGTGAAAATCAGGCCAATCAACTTAAAATCTGGTGGGCCACAGCAGAAGACCAGGTCATAGCACCAGCTGTCCTATTCGTACCAGGCGATCGGCATGGTATGGGCCACCTTTTGAACGGATCGGATATTGTACACGTGTGACACGTGGCGGGAAAGAAACGGCTGTACTGAAAGTTAACATACACCCGCTGAATGTATCCAAAGCATCCAATATATACTGGTAGGCCAGCCGCCAGTCCCATGCAGGCCTGGATACGTATACTGGAGTTTGGAGAAGTGGACCCCACATGTTGAAAGTCGAGAATTGGGTTCCCACATGATCATATGTAGTTCACATTGCTGAAGTAGAAAGCTGAGGTGGTGATATGTAACGTACGTGGCAGGTGCACATCCGGTGGTGTTGGGGACCCAAGCATGCAGCACTCGTACTGCAAGTGTGGGAGCCACTGCAGTTGCAACCCATGCAAGTGCTCGACGGAGAGTTTGGAGACTGGAAAAGCCTTTTGCAAGTGTGGGGAAGCTTGCACGTGTGCAACATGTGCCTCATGAATAGAGTTTGAAAATCTTGTATGTATTTACGTACCTTAGCTTTTGGTGGTCCTACTGTCTTATATATAGTCCTTGTACCTTAGCTTATAGGAATACGTGGAGGAGAGAGGGTATGGTGTCAGAGATGTTTCATATGTACGGTTGATATGGAACTTATAAATTAGTACTTTTCATCTATGGGCCTGTTCTGTGGGTTTTGTATCCCACAAAATAATCAAGTTTCCTACACTTCGCTTGAATGCATGCCCGTAAATAAAATAACGGATGCGGATTGTGTCCTTCATAGCCTTGTCCCTATATATGTGAGCCAAAAAATAAAGCCGATCGTAAATGACCCTCCATAGGGAGGGGATGTCTACTACCAACTGTGCCTACATAAGCTGTTAAATTGATTAATCGAGCTTCATTTTTAGGCCTGAGCTAGGCCCTTGGGTTATATATGCTAGCTCAAGTCCAAGTTATCATATACGTGATCCCATTTGCGAAATGGCCCATTAAAAATAGCATATGCCATGACGACAGTGTATGTGATCTGGGGTGTATGCAATGGCATGCTTCCCAAGGTTGAAACTTATTAGTTGTTTGTAAAGAGTTATACTTGCAACTTATATTGTATTTCGTTATATGCATCAACTTATTATAATTTAAGTTATTGATAAAAAATTTATATTTGTAGTTTTTAATAATTAATTTCCTTTTAGTGCAATTTGTTGAATGTTTTATTATATTATATGATATAACTTATAGATGATCTAATAGTCAAAATACAATGAAATAGGTCTAAAGATCAAGTACAATCACTTATAATAATTACACGGTTTTAAATGAGCTGAGGTTGAACAGAGTGGAGCTTGATTCTGCTCGACTCAAAGCTCGAAACTTGATTCCAAGCTTGGTTAGCTCGACCTCGGCCTACATATATATATATATATATATATATATATATATATATATATATATATATATATATATATATATATATATATATATATGGCCGGTCTCCTACGAACGCCATAGGATGAGGAGAGCGGCCGGGATTCCACTTCGTTGGGAGAGAGAGTCTTCGAAAGTCTTCGAAGAAAAGACTATCTCCTACACTCACGGAAATAAATTTGGAATTGCAAGAGAATTTTGTGTGAGGCCTATTATGATGGTTGTGATAAATCCAACCTGTCCATCTGTTTTTTGAAATCATTCTAGTTTATGCGACCAAGAATGAGGAGGTTCCAAAAATTAAATGGGCCACATGAGAGGAAACAGTGGGAATTTAGTGACCACCGTTGAAATTTACAATGTTGAGCCCATAACTGAAGCACATACACTGATCAATTGGATCATACCCTTTACAGGCTCCATAGTAATGTTTATTTGTCATCC
This sequence comes from Magnolia sinica, assembly GCF_029962835.1. Classification (NCBI taxonomy): domain Eukaryota; kingdom Viridiplantae; phylum Streptophyta; class Magnoliopsida; order Magnoliales; family Magnoliaceae; genus Magnolia; species Magnolia sinica. Next base: position 87,238,128 of record NC_080576.1, on the reverse strand, counting down.
AACATATTCATAAGATTATATAATATGGATGAAGGTAAAACACAAATACAAGCTTGATTCAAAATTTATGTTACTCTCAAGAATTTTTCGAAAGGAGGATGTTCAATTCAACTGTTTCCAGGGTGTGGTCAATAAGAACATTTAATATGCCTAATTTTTTGTGTCAATCCCTAAAATTATCTGGTAAAATGAAGGGACGGAGAGGATAAAATACATAAATCATGGTGGACCGACGGAGTTTACTCAGTATGCTAAGTGCAGGAGTCTGGATCCTCTATTTGAAAGCACGACTCTTCGGGCGCAAATTAGATACTGACAGGTTGAGAAGCGAGACTTGCCACTAAGTGATGTCACCAATTTAAGCGAGACTTGCCACTAAGTGATGTCACCAATTTCTATGGCCCACCATGATGCATGTTTTGTATCCACACTTTTCATCCATTTGGAGAGATCGTTTTAGGATAATATCCAAAGAATAAGTTAAATCCAAATCTCCAGTGGACCCCATCACAGAAAACAGTGGGGACAGTGACGTCCACCCTTAAAAACTTCCAAGGGCCATAAAAGTTTTAGATCAGCTGATATTTGTGTTTTCCCTTCTTTCATGTATTTTTTAACTTTTGAACAGGTTAGATTTCAAATAAACATTATGGTGGGCATTAGGATAGTTTCAACCGTGGGAATCACTTCCCCACTGCTTTCTGTGGTGGTCCACTACAGCGTCCCGACTTTCATGCTTTTTCCTCGTTTGTTGAATAGTGATTTTTCCATCTCAATCACAGATGCAATTACACAATCACATCGTCCAATTAAATCACAACAATACGCAAACAGAGCATCAGTATTCTAAGCGTAATCCGTATTCCGTGGTGGGCCCACTATTACGTTTATTTTCCATCTAATCTGTTATTAAGATCACAAATACATAGATCTAGAGGAAAAACAAATTTCATATTGATCAGAAACTTCTGTGACCCCCAAAAGGGTTTCAATGGTAGACGTTCAATACCCACTGCTTTTTGCAGTGTGGTCCACTTGATCTTTATATCTGTCTTATCTTTCGGCTCAAGTATTAAGATGAGCTTGCCAAATGGATGGACGATTTGGATATAACACATACCTCATGATGGGACCCACAGCTATATAGCTGCTTCCGTTCCGTTTCAGAGAGGGACGCGGATGGACGCAGACTTCCTGCTAAAGCCTCCACAGGATGTTCCAGCGCTAGGATGCTAGGCGGAGTCCACCGTGATGTTGTTGATAAATCCATCCCATCCATCCATTCTCCGAGCTCATTTTATGACATGCTACCGAAAATTATATGGATTCAAAAGTCAAGTGGGCCATATAAGAGGAAAAACTGGAGAAATGGTTTTTTACTATTGAAACTTTCCTAAACTCCACCTTGATTTTTATATGCCATTCAAACGGTCTACGCCATCCAAACGGTTTACAAGATCATTCCCACTGGGATGAAGTGAAAACAATAAAAAATTAGCATGATAAGAAACTTTCATGGCCTTAAAAATATTTCAATGGTGGTGACTAAATAAAAAATGTTTCCTGTGATGCGGCACACTTGACTTTTGTATCCATTTGATTTTCTGTAGCATGTCTTAAAATGATCTTAAAAAATGGATGAAGGGGTTGGATTTATCACAAACATCATAGTAAGCTTCATAAAGAATACTTGCGCAGGATCTTTATGCGTAGGAGAGAGTCTTTTCTTCGTAGACTCTCCCAGCGGCTCTCCTCATCCTATGGTATACATGAAGGCTCGCACATAAATTCCGTGAGGTTCAATTAGTAGGAGACCGGCTCCCTATATATATATATATATATATATATATATATATATATATATATATATATATATATATATATATATATATATATATATATATGGAAAAGGTACTATACGTTCGACTGTATTATACCTTCCATAAGGTTGAGTGTTGGCAACACGTTATTCGTCACATGGGACATTGTATTAGGAAACTGAATAAGTAACCGGTTATTAAAATACTCCTCCACCTTTATCTATTTCATGTGTATTTTCTGCAAAAAGTCATGTGCTACAAACTTAGGCAGGGCCTATTGTGATTTTTATTTTTATTTTTTTGTGAAATCCACCTCGTCCATCTATTTTTTCATATCATTTTAGGACAAGAGGCTGAAAATGAGCCGGATCCAAGATTCAAATTGGCTGAAAATATGAGGATTGAACGTCGACAGTTGAAATATTCATCGAGCAATAGAAGTTTTAAATTTGGATAATATTTATGTTTTAAGTTCATCTCAATAGAAATATTGCTATGAACGGTATGGATGCAATTAAAACATCATTTTCGACCCAGAGAGGTTTCAACGGTAGGAATTTCCCTACCCACCTTTTCTTTGAGTCTTGGATCCGGCTCGTTTTTTGCCCTATGACCTAAAATGATCTCTAAAAACTAACGAACGGAATAGATTTCTCACAAACACTAAAGTTGGCCCTTACCAAACACTTTGCCACGCCGAGAATTTGTTAACGATAGAAGTTCAATTCACGTTGCTTCCATCCACGGATTAGATACCGACAGGTGAAGTAGCTAGACTGGCTACTGAAGTTACATAACCAAGTTCCATGGGCCCCACCATGATGTATGTTTTATATCCACACCTTCCATGCATTTGGAGATATCATTTTAGGGCAATATGCAAAGAATGAGTTAAATCCAAAGATCCAGTGGGCCCAACACAGAAAACAGTGAGGATAGTGACACCCACCATTAAAAACTTCTAAAGGCCACAAAAGTTTTAGATCAAGCTGATATTTGTATTTTCTCTTATTTCATGTCTTTTTTAACTTTTGAATAGATTGGATTTCAAATAAACATTATTGTGGGTGTTGGGATAGTTTCAACGGTGGCAATCACTCTCCCCACTGTTTTCTGTAGTGGGGTCCACTACAGAATTTTATCTACCTCATTCTTTAACTCATGCCCAAAAATAATTTCTCAAAATGGATGGACGGTGTGGATACAACACATACATCATAGTGGGGCCCACAGAACCTGGTGACGTAACTTCAATAGCCCACTCGCTACTCAACCTGTAAGTATCTAATCCGCGTACGTTCAAGTCCACTTGAACGCGGATTGTGTCCTACCCCGCCCGGACGGATTAGCATGGCTCCGTGGGGCCAACGTGATCTAAGTGTTTTATCCATGCCGTTCAACGATTTTCTCCTATCATTTTAATATATGACCCAAAAATGAGGCAAGTCCAAGGCTTAAGTGGACCATAAGGTGGGGATTGAACGTTTACCATTAAAAACTTCTTACGAGCTGGAGAAGTTGTGGATCAAGTTGATATTTGTGTTTTCACTTCACTCACATCTACACAACCTTGTGAATATCTTGGATGGTAAAGAAACATAACGTTGGCACTTAGAAAGGTTTCAACGGTGAGTATCTTTATCAGTGCAGCCTCCTTTGTCGTGGTCCACTAAAGTTGTGGACTTGCCTCATTTTTAGGATAATAACTTAAAAAGATTCAAGAAAATATTTTACAGCGTGGATAAAACATTTACATCACGGTGGGCCCCACAAAGCCCTGCCCAAATGGATTACTGTCTGTGCAGGGTAGGACACAATACGTGTACTATTAAAAGTCGTAATGGACTCGCTAGACGCGGATTCTATGGACAGGTTACCTCGCCAAGTTATCTGGGTCCCACCATAAATGTATGTGTTATATCTATGTTGTCCATTCAGTTGGAGATATCAATTTAAGGCATGAGACAAAGAATGAGCTAAATCCAAAGCTGGAATGTACCCACCATAGAAAACAGTGGATAGAGTGACGCCCACCATTAAAAATTTTTAAGGGCCACAAAAGTTTTCGATCAAGATGAAATTTGCGTTTTCCCTTCTTTTTTATATGTCTTAACTTATGAACAGGTTGTATCTCAAATAAACATCATAGCGGGCCTTAGTAAGGTTTCAACGGCGGGTGCAAGACTTTTGCAGAAAATATGCGAGAGATAAAAATTTTACCATTTGAAGAATAATGTGCCGCCACAAGAAATAAAATTTTTACCATTCGAAGAATAACGTGCCACCACACTCGACCTTATGGAAGGTATAATACGGTCGAGCGTATAGTACCTTTTTCCCATATATATATATATAGGAAAAGGTACTATGTGCTCGACCTCACGATAAGCTCCCGTGAGGTCGAGCTGTGTGGGCCCCACCGTGGTACGTGTCGACCATCAACACCGTGCATTTGATGGGTCCCCTCAAAATTATGGGATATCCCAAAAATCAATCGTATACAAAACTCAAGTGGGCTATACCATCTAAAATCATGTGAAGACACCGTTAAAACATATAAAAGCACTTGGTGGGGCCCACCTGAGTTTTGAATGCTACTGAAACTTGGTCTGAACCCTCATCCAAGTGGGACACACATAATGGATGGGCTGGATTTGCAAACCACATCTCGGTGGGCCCAAAAAATGATTATGAATGTTTTAATGGTGCACGGCCCCTCCCCACTTCTGTATGTGGTGTGGCCCACACAAGTCACGGATTGACTTGATTTTTGAGACCTAGGCCCACGATGGAATGGTGCATCTGACTGATGGGGTAGATGTTCGAAACGCATCACGGTGGGGCCCACACAGCTCGGCCTCATGGGACGCACTCGTGAGGTCAAGCGCATAGTACATTTTCCCTATATATATATATATATATATATATACGCCGTAGGATGAGGCAAGCGGCTGAGATTCTACTTTGTTGAGGGAGGGAGAATCTTCGAAGAAAAAACTTTCTCATGCGTTCACGGAGTCTCACGTGAAAGTCTTTCGCATGAAAATTCTGCGCAAGTATTCTTTGTGGAGCTTACTCGTTCATCCATTTTCTGAGATCATTTTAAGACTTGCTACAGAAAATCAAATGGATACAAAAGTCAAGTGTGCCGCACTAGAGGAAACAGTTTTGATTCAGTCACCACTGTTGAAATATTTTTAAGGCCACAAAAGTTTCTTATCATGCTAATTTTTTTTTGTTTTCACTTCATCCCAGTGAGAATGATCTTGTAAACCGTTTGGATGGCATATAAAAATCAAGGTAGAGCCTTAGGAAAGTTTCAACGGTAGAAAACTATTTCCCCAGTTTTCCCTCTTATATGGACCACTTGACTTTTGAATCCATATCATTTTCGGTAGCATGTTATAAAATGAGCTCGGAAGATGGATTTATCAAAAACATCATGGTGGACCCCGCCTACATCCCAAGGCAGGAATAGCAGGAAATCCGTGTATATCCGGGCCCGGATTAGATACTGACAAGGTCAGTAGCCAGATCGCTACTAAAGTGACGTCCCCAAGCTATGTATATCCATACCTTACATGCATTTGGAGATATCATTTTAGGATATCATTTTAGGGTAATACGCAAAGAATGAGTTAAATCCAAAGATCCAGTGGGCCTAACACAGAAAACAGTGAGGATAGTGACACCCACCATTAAAAACTTCTAAAGGCCACGAAAGTTTTAGATCAAGCTGATATTTGTATTTTCTGTTATTTCATGTCTTTTTTAACTTTTGACCAGGTTGGATTTCAAATAAAAATTATAGTGGGCATTGGGATAGTTTCAACGGTGGTAATCACTCTCCCCACTGCTTTCTGTAGTGGGTTTCACTACAGATTTTTATCTACCTCATTCTTTGACTCATGCCCTAAAATAATATCTCAAAATGGATGGACGGTGTGGATACAACACATACATCATAGTGGGGCTCACAGAACTTGGTGATGTAACTTCAGTAGCCGACTCGCTACTCAACCTGTAAGTATCTAATCCACGTACGTGGACTACCCCGCCCATACGGATTACCATGTCTCCGTGGGGCCAACGTGATCTAAGTGTTTTATCCACCCCGTTCAACGATTTTCTCGTATCATTTTAATATATGACCTAAAAAATGAGGCAAGTCCAAGGCTTACGTGGACCTTAAGGTGGGGATTGAATGTCTACCATTAAAAACTTCTTGCGAGCCGGAGAAGTTTCGGATCAAGTTGATATTTGTGTTTTCACTTCACTCACATCTACACGACCTTATAAATATGTTGGATGGTAAAGAAACATAACGTTGGCATTTAGAAAGGTTTCAACGGGGAGTGTCTTTATCAGTGTAGCTTCCTTTGTCGTGGTCCACTAGAGTCGTGAACTTACCTCATTTTTTGGATAATAACTTAAAAAGATCTAAGAAAATCTTTTACAATGTGGATAAAACATTTACATCATGGTGGGCCCCACAAAGCCCTGCTCAAATGGATTGCTGTCTGTGCAGGATAGGACACAATACATGTGCTATTAAAAGTCGTAATGGACTCGCTAGACACGGATTCTATGAACAGGTTACCTCGCCAAGTTATCTAAGACCCACCATAAATGTGTGTGTTATATCCATACTGTCCATTCAGTTAGAGATATCAATTTAAGGCACAAGACAAAGAATAAGCTAAATCCAAAGCTAGAATGTACCCACCATAGAAAACAGTGGATAGAGTGACGCCCACGATTAAAAATTTCTAAGGGCCACAAAAGTTTTCGATCAAGATGAAATTTGTGTTTTTCCTTCTTTTTTGTATGTCTTAACTTATGAACAGGTTGGATCTCAGATAAACATCATAGTGGGCCTTAGTAAGGTTTCAACGACGAGTGCAAGACTTTTGTAGAAAATATGCAAGAGATAAAAAATTTACCATTCGAAGAATAACGTGCCGCCATGAGAGATAAAAATTTTACCATTTGAAGAATAACGTGCCGCCACACTTGACCTTGTAGAAGGTATAATATGGTTAAGTGTATAGTACCTATATATATATATATATATATATATATATATATATATATATATATATATATATATATATATATATATATATATATAATTTTAAAAATAAAAAATTCTAAAAGCCCTGCTTTACTTATCCCTTTATTTACCTTTCCCTTTACAAATCCAACTCGTCGCACCCACTCAAGCTCCTCTCTCTCTCTCTCTCTCTCTCTCTCTTTCTCTCTCAATAACAAGATACTTTTAAATCTAATCTTTGATTTTTATTTATTTATTTATGTAATTGTTTGAAAATAGAAAAATCCCAAATTCTAAAATTGAGATTTAGGGTTTTGAATCTATAATTTACAAATTAAAAGGTTTGGGGTTTGGGTTAGGGTTGAAAGCTCAAATGGTAAGCTCATGCTCAAGGGGAGCACAGACAAGTCAAGCCGAGCTCCAATGGTAAGCTCAAGCTCAAGCTCGAGGAAAGCACAAATGAGTCAAGCTAAGCTTGGCCCAATATGACTCGACTCGGCTAGATGTACAACCCCACTTGCAATATGAGTCTAAAGTCCAAAACACCAAGGCCATGAAGGACCAATCAAGGATGATAAATGATCAAATCAATCGGTTGAGGTGTGATGGGCATCCCGAACTAGAGATCCAATGCCACCCTCCAATGCAGAGTGCTCAGCCATGTCTTGCACTACCATGCAGGGTGGAGTTGAGGCATATAGATCACTCGGTGATAGAGAACTTCTATACCAACTCTTGGATGATTCCTACACATACAATGACTTGTTAAACCTTTAATAGATTGCCCACTACCACTACTATAATCATGGCATTGAGTACTGAAATTCATGAAACATAACCATCACCGAGCCGAGTTGTCTCCAAACCCATCTTCCCTAAGACAATTGAAAGAAATCCTCCCCTTTAACCCATGAAAGTTCACATCTTTCATTAATTTTGCACACAAAACCATTTTGATGCAAAAGAATATCCTCACATAAATAAAATAACAATGTCAAACATAAAACATTTAGCTTTCCAGGGCACATAATACCAATGGCGGGTTCACTTGGTTTGAGTCACCACAAGTTGTGTTAGTCAACTGAGTTGCCGACTCCACTCAATGAGTCATTTCGAATCGGGATAAAGTCAAACCCAAGACCAAGTTTCCTGCAACTCGGCTCAGAATCTCACCCAGTCAACTTGGACGAGTTTTGAGTCAACCAACGAGTTTTAAAACTATGGTTTGCACATTTGTGAGTTGACGAATCATGTGTTGGCATGAGGTGGCTGTTATGAGTCAAATCAATTCTCTCACAGGGCCCAGCTTGGAGTTTTATGGTAAAAGATTTATTGTTAATCATCATCCCTGTTCAATCTCAGGACTTAACAACCCAATAAAGTTGCAAATCCAACATCATAAAATAACATGTGTACCCGAATAAATCCATGCTCCCCCCAAAACAGATATCCATGTGTACAAATCCAACATGACGGTGGTAATCTTATTGTACATTGTATTTCCCATACATGTGACGTCTTCCACTGCGAACACCCAACAGCCACATCAAATGTGGCAATCCCAACCCTGAAATGTACATCACTTCCAGGTATCCACATACATCCACGGCAGCATGCCTTTAAACCCTGACAAATTACAAGCTCCCCTACAAATAACTACAGTAATCCACACACCATGAGTGACACAAATCCCACATTGTTTCCTCAATCAACTCCCTTGCAATCATCCTCTCCAACTCACTGCCTATCACATCGATTTCATCATTCATCATAGATGACCAATGGGTCGTGGCTAGATCGAATGCCACCATGCTATCAATTGAATGACAGCTATCAGATGGAGGATGCACATAGATGCGGACCATCTTCCATACATCGTCGAGCAATTTCTTCCTACGTGGCACTGCTGTGGGGTGACCCAAAACTCCTCTCATGAATCTAGACCTAGTTATGGGTCTTGATATAATTGATAGCGACTCATTCAATAGATCAAACAACAATTTGTGACCTACATTGCTCTCACTGGCATCCGTGATGGCTTCTTCACCCTCCTTGGCACATCTTCTGGAAGCTTCTTCGACTTCCTCAAATACACGGCTGTTGATTGGATTTGTTAGTGGAGAAGACCCATCATACAAACCAGCAACGACAAGGACATCTCTGATGTAAACATGTGCTTCTCCTTCTGAATTGTCCTCTTCAGGCTCCAACAGATCGTCTTTGACTGGCGCTTCTTCAGGGCCATCACACTGTAGTAGTCGGTTCAACTGCCTCCTGAGCTCTGTGGGACAGTGAGCAGCAAGAATGAGTTAGATACATGTCTCCTGAAACAAATCTAACAATGATATGCAGCAGAAGAAGTGGGAGAGCAGAAGCATGTCTAACATATATCTAGCATACAGAACTACTGGAAGAAAACCTTGGCCAGTTATACTTTGGTGTCCTTGTGGTTATACTTCGGTGTTCTTGGAGAAGTCAGTTATACTTTGGCATTCTTGAAAGTCGAAACCGGTGCCCTTAAATCTGAAACCGTTGATGCGGCAGACACAAGCAAGATCTGCTTCATTCATCCAGCAGATCTACGGATGGGCGCGGCTAAGAAATACAATTAGTCAGATGATCCTAACCATCTGATTGGTGGTTAAATAGCAAGTACACATTAAAAGGTCAAAATTTCTCCAATCTGATGCTCAGAACATCTGACAAATTTAATTTTCAGGTTGTGCTCCATCTAGAGTCGGACCCACTGAAAAGAAACGTTTAAACTCACACATGGAGGCCAGGTATACTGTTTGATTTGTTTTTATGACCTCTAATGACACTAATAACTTCCCCAACCTTCTTTCTTTCAGGTTTTTAGTATTTTATTCACACAGCTTCAATCTGACTAGATCTTTTGGATGATTCTCTAAGTATAATCAAATATCATGATACAGTGGACTGATCAAACAGTCGTCATGATGGTGTCCATTGGGACACTAACAACCAATCATGTATAAGAGATGGTGGTTACAGGAGTGCATAATAACTTAAAAAGATCTAAGAAAATCTTTTACAATGTGGATAAAACATTTACATCATGGTGGGCCCCACAAAGCCCTGCTCAAATGGATTGCTGTCTGTGCAGGATAGGACACAATACATGTGCTATTAAAAGTCGTAATGGACTCGCTAGACACGGATTCTATGAACAGGTTACCTCGCCAAGTTATCTAAGACCCACCATAAATGTGTGTGTTATATCCATACTGTCCATTCAGTTAGAGATATCAATTTAAGGCACAAGACAAAGAATAAGCTAAATCCAAAGCTAGAATGTACCCACCATAGAAAACAGTGGATAGAGTGACGCCCACGATTAAAAATTTCTAAGGGCCACAAAAGTTTTCGATCAAGATGAAATTTGTGTTTTTCCTTCTTTTTTGTATGTCTTAACTTATGAACAGGTTGGATCTCAGATAAACATCATAGTGGGCCTTAGTAAGGTTTCAACGACGAGTGCAAGACTTTTGTAGAAAATATGCAAGAGATAAAAAATTTACCATTCGAAGAATAACGTGCCGCCATGAGAGATAATTTTACCATTTGAAGAATAACGTGCCACCACGACCTTATGGAAGGTATAATACGGTTGAGTGTATAGTACCTTTTCCGTGATATATATATATATATATATATATATATATATATATATATATATATATATATATATATATATATATATATATTTTAAAATAAAAAATTTCTAAAAGCCCTACTTTACTCATCCCTTTATCTACCTTTCCCTTTACAAATCCAACTCGTCGCACCCACTCAAGCTCCTCTCTCTCTCTCTCTCTCTCTCTCTCTCTCTCTCTCTCTCTCTCAACAACAAGATACATTTAAATCTAATCTTTGCTTTTTATTTATTTATTTATGTAATTGTTTGAAAATAGAAAAATCTCAAATCCCAAAATTGAGATTTAGGGTTTTGAATCTATAATTTACAAATTGAAAGGTTTGGGGTTCGGGTTAGGGTTGAAAGCTCAAATGGTCAGCTCAAGCTCAAGGGGAGCACAAACAAGTCAAGCCGAGCTCCAATGGTAAGCTCAAGCTCAAGCTCAAGCTCGAAGAGAGCACGGATGAGTCAAGCTAAGCTTGGCCCAATATGACTTAGACTCGGCTGGATGTACAACCCCACTTGCAATATGAGTCAAAAGTCCAAAACACTAAGGCCATGAAGGACCAATCAAGGTTGATAAATGATCAAATCAATCGGTTGAGGTGTGATGGGCATCCCGAACTACAGATCCAATGCCACCCTCCAATGCAGAGTGCTCAGCCATGTCTTGCACTACCATGCAGGGTAGAGTTGAGGCATATGGATCACTCGGTGATAGAGACCTTCTATCCCAACTCTTGGATGATTCCTACACATACAATGACTTGTTAAACCTTTAATAGATTGCCCACTACCACTACTATAATCATGGCATTGAGTACTGAAATTCATGAAACATAACCATCACCGAGCCTAGTTGTCTCCAAACCCATCTTCCCTAAGACAATTGAAAGAAACCCTCCCCTTTAACCCATGAAAGTCCACATGTTTCATTAATTTTGCACACAAAACCATTTTGATGCAAAAGAATATCCTCACATAAATAAAATAACAATGTCAAACATAAAACATTTAGCTTTCCAGGGCACATAATACCAATGGCGGGTTCACTTGGTTCGAGTCACCACAAGTTGTGTTAGTCAACTGAGTTGCCGACTCCGCTCAATGAGTCATTTCGAATCGGGATAAAGTCAAACCCAAGACCAAGTTTCCTGCAACTCCGCTCAGAATCTCACCCAGTCGACTTGGACGAGTTTTGAGTCAACCAACGAGTTTTAAAACTATGGTTTGCACATTTGTGAGTTGACGAATCATGTGTTGGCATGAGGTGGCTGTTATGAGTCAAATCAATTCTCTCACAGGGCCCAGCTTGGAGTTTTATGGTAAAAGATTTATTGTTAATCATCATCCCTGTTCAATCTCAGGACTTAACAACCCAATAAAGTTGCAAATCCAACATCATAAAATAACATGTGTACCCGAATAAATCCATGCTCCCCCCAAAACAGATATCCATGTGTACAAATCCAACATGACAGTGGTAATCTTATTGTACATTGTATTTCCCATACATGTGACGTCTTCCACTGCGAACACCCAACAGCCACATCAAATGTGGCAATCCCAACCCTGAAATGTACATCACTTCCAGGTATCCACATACATCCACGGCAGCATGCCTTTAAACCCTGACAAATTACAAGCTCCCCTACAAATAACTACAGTAATCCACACACCATGAGTGACACAAATCCCACATTGTTTCCTCAACCAACTCCCTTGCAATCATCCTCTCCAACTCACTGCCTATCACATCGATTTCATCATTCATCATAGATGACCAATGGGTCGTGGTTAGATCGAATGCCACCATGCTATCAATTGAATGACAGCTATCAGATGGAGGATGCACATAGATGCGGACCATCTTCCATACATCGTCGAGCAATTTCTTCCCACGTGGCACTGCTGTGGGGTGACCCAAAACTCCTCTCATGAATCTAGACCTAGTTATGGGTCTTGATATAATTGATAGGGACTCATTCAATAGATCAAACAACAATTTGTGACCTACATTGCTCTCACTGGCATCCTTGATGGCTTCTTCACCCTCCTTGGCACATCTTCTGGAAGCTTCTTCGACTTCCTCAAATACACGGCTGTTGATTGGATTTGTTAGTGGAGAAGACCCATCATACAAACCAGCAACGACAAGGACATCTCTGATGTAAACATGTGCTTGTCCTTCTGAATTGTCCTCTTCAGGCTCCAACAGATCGTCTTCGACTGGTGCTTCTTCAGGGCCATCACACTGTAGTAGTCGGTTCAACTGCCTCCTGAACTCTGTGGGACAGTGAGCAGCAAGAATGAGTTAGATACATGTCTCCTGAAACAAATCTAACAATGATATGCAGCAGAAGAAGTGGGAGAGCAGAAGCAAGTCTAACATATATCTAGCATACAGAACTACTGGAAGAAAACCTTGGCCAGTTATACTTTGGTGTCCTTGTGGTTATACTTCGGTGTTCTTGGAGAAGTCAGTTCTACTTTGGCATTCTCGAAAGTCGAAACCGGTGCCCTTAAATCTGAAACCGTTAACGCGGCAGACACAAGCAAGATCTGCTTCATTCATCCAGCAGATCTACGGATGGGCGCGGCTAAGAAATACAATTAGTCAGATGATCCTAACCATCTGATTGGTGGTTAAATAGCAAGTACACATTAAAAGGTCAAAATTTCTCCAATCTGATGCTCAGAACATCTGACAAATTTAATTTTCAGGTTGTGCTCCATCTAGAGTCGGACCCACTGAAAAGAAACGTTTAAACTAACACATGGAGGCCAGGTATACTGTTTGATTTGTTTTATGACCTCTAATGACGCTAATAACTTCCCCAACCTTCTTTCTTTCAGGTTTTTAGTATTTTATTCAAACAGCTTCAATCTGACTAGATCTTTTGGATGATTCTCTAAGTATAATCAAATATCATGATACAGTGGACCGATCAAACAGTCGTCATGATGGTGTCCATTGGGACACTAACAACCAATCATGTATAAGAGATGGTGGTTATAGGAGTGCAACTCATGTGGATGGGTTGGGTCAGGTTGAGGGTGAACCCAACCTCAAGAGGACACAACCTGCAAGCCAACCCAACCCAAGGTGCCCAACCCGAAGTTCTTTATGCTCGACACAACCTAACCCAACCCAAATACATATGATTGTTCCAAGCCAACCTAACCCGTCACAAATTTTTCCTCAACCCATTTTCAAATCAGATTGGGGTTTTCCAACCTTATCCTGACCCAAGGACCTTGACAACTCAATCCAACCAGAACCGAACTCAGTTGGATCAATCGGGTTCGGGTTGACCCAAACACAAGTTGCAGCCCCAGGTGGTTTCCCACATTGATCAAGAATGGATGATTAGAGTTTCAGGTAGCACCGGCTTTGGTGCTATCAGCTTAAGCCTGACCATTACGCATGTGTTATACATATCATCATCATCACAGCATTGTCCCACCACCATTAAATAGCATTGACATATGCGAACAAAAAACGCACACAAGCATAAAGTCAGGACATGGCTATGCTGCTGCTGCTGCTGGTGGTGAAATACTTAAATATGAGTGGATGAAAAACTGTTCCTACCAAGAAGGTTAGAGCTGATCTCTTTGAAAACCTGTGGAACAGGATGATCTTCAATAAAAGGTATATCCAACGGGGAGGCTGGACTTGGATGGCCGCCTGGCCTAAAGAAATGCTCCTGAGGGCTGCTGCACACTGATGCAGGGCTTGGTGGCACCTCAGTCGAGTTCTCCTGTGGCCATTCAAGACAAAACACATCAGAAAAAAGAATAAAGGAACCCAATCCAGTCAGTTACTATACAAGTTCAAATGCGGAACAGAATAAATCAATTTAAGTAGAACTCTTGCCTGCGCACAGCCCAAATTCATCACAACTGTTGGCACATTCATGGAAGAGGAAGACTTCATAGATTCGGATACTCTCACACCTGTTTCTTCCACTGATTGGATCTTCTTGCCAAAAAATCTACATCTGAGACTAAAACCATGTCGCAAATTTGAAACTTTCCCTCTGAAACTAGACGTCTCTTTTTTGTTTTTCCTCACTTCCACTGAAACATTTTCGGTGGCTTCATGCTTCCTTCTGATGTGAGCACCTGATAAGACATGCGGCTCCCCTAAAAGAAGCCTCCCAAAAGCTGTTCCTGATACTGGAGCTGACAAAGATCTGGTAAGGTTCCTTGGTGATATTTCTCCAGTATCAAAAGATGCATCTTTCTTCTGGTCATGTCTGGAAGATCTGACCTTTGTTCCATGCTCGTCTTTCATGTATTCCCACTGGCTCACCTTTTTCCGATTCTTTGAAACATCTTCCATTGGCCGTACACTGCCCTGTTCTCTGTCTAACATAAAAGGTATTGAGTTGCCATTGATGACTGTGTTAATGCCTGCGTCTGTTTCATTTCTTAGGATATTCCTCAGCCTCTCTGACAACAATGTCCTTGTATCTCTGTTGATGAATTCGGGGTAACCCAGTTCGTTGGACTGAACTGAATTTATGAACGATCGGGTTGATTCCGATCGTGGCAAATTTGTTGCAAGGTCCTTGGTAACACTTTCTCTGACATGTTTTGCTATATGTTGAGCGATTTCTTTTGGGCCTGTGGGCTTTTCACTAAAAGGAATCTCAAATTCACCCCCTCTCACGGTATTATGTTTTCTAGTGTTCCCTTGTATTTCTAACCTGAGTCTTTCCTTAACCTCCTCAAGAAAATCTTCAATACTAACTTCCTCTTCTACTATCTCTGATAAGCCAGGCCAAGACTCTTCTGTGTCAGAGCTTCTTTCAAGGCCAGGCTTCAAGACCACTATCCTCGTGGGTACAGAAGGTCTGCCGCATTTATCATCACAATGCATTTGGGGGAACTGCTTAAAGTCACAAGTTTTGGTTCTGCTATTTAACATCAAAGCTTCCTTTTCATTGAATTGGAATGGCTTACTCCTATGTCCATAATGCCGTAAACCACCCATTTGTTGGGTGCTTGTTTCCATTGCAAATGGCAGATTATAATCCTCGAGTTCTCCATGTAAATTCTGTGCTGAATTTCTCACAGAATTAGCATAACGTGCCATCTTTTCCATGTTAAGATTTTCCTGTGCAAGGGTTTGGTAATCTTCCCATTGTCTTAGATTCCCGTCCATTCCGGCACTCCTAGAACGTTGCCAAACCTTGGATGCTTGCCATGCTTCAAACTCTTTCTTGAATTTCTGTAGTTGCTCCTCTTGTGGATGTTCCCGAGGCTGTTGTTTAGACAACTTTAGACATTCAGGATCCCGTTTGTTAATGTGAGGAAGTAAATATTTCTTTGTTTGCTTGGCAGGTTTTGGGCGGAGTGGGCTAGAGTGAGTTGAACCATTACCAGCCTTTTCTTTACTCAGTACACCATTCTTGGCATCTTCCTTCCTTCTTTCGGCCGCTTGGATTGTGGGTATTTTCTCTATTGGTAACATATCCATCCCCATCAGATGGGCGATGACGCTTGGTACATTGCGTCTGTTCTTTTTTGGTTTGGATATTTCTTCATCGATCAGCTTCTTCACAGGGGTTCCATTCGGATAAATATTCCTTTTGGAGGTATTCTGCTTCACTTGATATGAATACTGAAATTTGAAAGCATATAACTAGTTTTGTCAAAATCCTACGATTTATGATTAATGATTTACGATTTGAGTCGAATTTTAAGCAAAACAATTTGAATCCCACCTTTGAATCCCTTTTTATATGAATTCTACGATTTTATGATTTGAATCCTACTATTTACAATTCAAATCCCGATCTACGATTCAAATTATATTTTTTTTTTTTTTTTTTTTTTTTTTTTCTATTTTGAGCTTCACTTGGCTTTCATTTTATGTTTTTAAATTGATGGGGGCTTTAAGAATCATATAGGAAAAGCCTTTCAAAAAAAAAAGAATTGTTTAGAAAAGGTAAATTATTTTATTTTGTTCTTTATAAGAGATTAATAATATATCTTCTCTTCAATGTTAAATCATGGAGCTTTCTTTTTTTAATGATTTCTTACTTCTTAACTGGTCGAAACACCAAATTGATGTATGACTTATTTGTGGAATGTTTTTATGAATGGTTATGATCATGTTGGCTTATATGGATTGTAGTATAATGATTAGAAATCAAAATATCTTTTTTTGTTGGTCTACATAATCAAATGTCGCTTTTCCAGTGTGATTTTATATTCACGAAAGGTAACAAGAACAAAAATCTTTAAAGGATCTTTGCTTGGTTTTTAAGAAAAAAATTCTTGAAAGACAAAAAAACAAAAAGAAGATGAAATCCTTCAACACTGTCATGACATCGTACTACTTGGTGCATATTAATGGTAAATGGATATGATTGCTAAGTTTTTAAAATTTTTCTAATTTATTTATATTTTTCATATTTTTAAGAAAATCATTATAAAACAATCAATAAAAAAATTTTAAAAAAAAAATCTGACAATTTGCAATTCAATACGGTTCAACCCCTATTACGATTTGCGATATGATAACAATTATGACAACATTGCTTATAACATTTTTCAATATGTTTTCAGATGTTCAAGAAATCAATAAATACTATATGTAGGAACATTCACATGATGCCAGTGAAGATGAGGGAACCTGTGTTGCAGAATAATGCTATGTTCAGAGCGATTAGATAACAGTTTTCAAAAAAAAATTCAGATGTTCAAGAAATCAATAAATACTATATGTAGGAACATTCACGTGATGCCAGTGAAGATGAGGGAACCTGTGTTGCAGAATAATGCTATGTTCAGAGCGATTAGATAGCATCCGGAACCAATTACTAAAGAATTAAATGACATCCCAACACCACCCCCCCCCCCCCAAGAAATCAATAAATACCATATGTAGGAACATTCAAATGATGCTAGTGAAGATGAGGGAACCTGTGTTGCAGAATAATGCTATGTTCAGAGCGATTAGATGACATTTTTCAATTTTGTTTTCAGATGTTCAAGAAATCAATAAATACTATATGTGGGAACATTCACATGATGCCAGTGAAGATGAGGGAACCTGTGTTGCAGAATAATGCTATGTTCAAAGCGATTAGATAGCATCCGGAACCAATTACAAAAGAATTAAACGACACCATATCTCCCCCCCAAGGAAAACCAAGAAAAAAAAAAGAAGAAGTAAAGATGATGCAAGATAATTAACCACTTGCTCTAAAAGCTCGAACTGTTAGAGTATGGCAAATTAATCCCTTTATCTCATAGCCCAGGCCCTACATCGCATAGGTTAGGACCTCGGCCGAAACCCCCCCCCCCCCCCTAGCGTGGGCCCCAAATCACATGGGTACCGCCTCACACAGGCCATCCACCCCAAGTGTGTCCCCGTATCCCACAGGCTACCTCACTCGAGCCCAGTGTGAAATGCGCATTAATCACCCCCGGTGAGGAGTCTCGAACACGAGACCTCCCCTGTGGACCCCAAATCACATGGGTCACCCACCCCGAGTGTGTCCCCGCATCCCATGGGTTACCCCACTCGAGCCCAGTATAAAAATACCCCTGCATTAAAAGAAGTGGATGTCATTGCCGTTTGAAACCAGTTGACATGAAACACATGGAAGAAGAAAACTGTAAGATCGATTAACAACAAATGTTTAGATGTTTTAAAATTCATAAATAGCTTGTGAGTTGTCACACTCTCTCCTCATGATTGTTCAATTTTGGTTATTGATTGAAGACTAAAATTAGGAAAAGTTTGTATCATTTGGCAAATAGGACTCAAGCATTACGCTTTCAGCCGTATGTTATCTTCAAACATTTGAAATCAAAAAGTTTCAGAACACCTAATGTTTTTTATTTCCTTTTGTTTTTTTTTTTTTCTTTTTTATTCTCACTACAATGTGATGCAATCCACAGTGATATGCCTTCTAAATTAAGAATACGAGAACTGTGAGGGGAGCATTGGACAGCCTGGAGGTCAAGAATTAAGAAAGAAATGAAGTTGTGGAGAAAAATCACTGAGAAAAGAGGTCCAGATCTTCGATCTTGTAGGGCTCTGAAACAGTCAACTTCCAAGAGACAAATCTTTAGCTCATTTTGACATCACTTCGAGAACTACAAGAGATATTTCTACAATTTTTGCAGATTCTATCATTTTCATCCTCAAAAATCGATCCTAAAAATTAGTATTAAAAAATAAATAATTTTCTTAGTAGTAAAAGATTAGTGCTTAGTATTAAGAGTGAGTAAATTTGGTTGGATGAATGGTTCAGCTAAGAAGTTAGATTCAGGTTTCTTTTAGTTTTATAATGATACAATGTTACATTGCTTGTAGTAATGAATTTTCTTATTAGTAAAAGATTAGTGCACAGTATTAAGAGTGAGTAGCTTTGGTTGGATCAACAGTCCAGGTACGAGTTTTGCTTATAATAAGATGGATGGAGAAGAAGGACAGGTTTGCCAGTTGAATATTTCTATTGATCTTTGCACTGGCTCATCAGTGAGCATAAATCAAAAGGGTTGTTTTCTTGGTGCAATATTTTTCTTTCTTGTTTCTATTCACCTATGATTCTTGACTGCATTGAAATGTATACAACACAACAAGCATGAAATATCAGAAGTAAAATTCCGTAATAGGGCAAGGGGATTAAGCTCTCATCAATAATTTTCCATGCAGTTTGAAAAGAAGATTCCACTTAAACTATAAAGAAGAGTAAGTTTAATCTAAGAGCGCAAAATATCTTTTTATTGAATAGATAAGTATGATTGAAATATGGTTCTCAGAGTTATACACTTGAGGCCATTGCCACCGGGGAAAGGCAAACTTCAAGAAGAAGAATAAGTGTCAAGTTATAATACAACAGGCAAAAGAATAGATTACCGGTATGTTATCGCACATGGCATGATAGCTCGATGTTTCTATAGGCAGTTCCAAGCTATTTCGAGGAGCTTCCAAGCCTGTATAGCATCAACATACTGCTATTTCAGTTTTCAGGTTGAGTTAACAGTCAAATGTAAACCAAAAGGGGTAAAACATTCATTTGATTATAAAATAAGGAGAACAGCATCGTGATTTTGGTAAGCTGGGATCAAGTGAGCTGGACCCACAACTCAGCGTTATGATATTTAGGTCGTAGCAGATACAAAAGAAACCTTGATCTCAATCTCAGGTTTGTTATTATCTTGTTAGAAATAAAAATCCTCACCATCAGAACGTCTCTTATGTGCAAGCAGTTTCTGTGACGTAGTAGCCTGATTGGATTCAAAGAGATGTAATATACTTCCCATTTAGCTAGACAGATCTTCCTGAAAGAAGTGTGGGTCTTACATTTCATCCCATGGAAGTCTAAGAAGATCATTTGTCATCAATATAGAAACAGTCAAACACCTAGCATATGACCTGAAAAGCCACAACATAGAGTTCAACTTGCTAATTAAGAAAGCAGTACAAAAAATGAAAACAAAATATTTGACGTGACCACATCTTGAAAAACAGATTACAAGACTCCACAATAATCAGAAAAACTAGGCCATAAGAATAAAATAATTTCATCCTAAATCAATGAAGGAATTAATGATACTTCCATAGATGAGGATCAAACTCTTACCCTAGATAGCAGCTACAAACCTATGAAAGCGTACAATTGCACACCATCCATCCGATAGGGATGGCTCATTGCAATACAAACGGTGTGCATCTTACATTAATCATGGCTGATCATATCATGGACCCATTTGTGGCCTGCAGGTCACACTAACTGGAAATGGTAATCATCCAAATGGTGACCATCAAATGGAAAGTTGAAGGAAAATGACAAAATTCAACAGGTTCAATACATAATCAAATGGTCAAGAACAAATTAAATCTAGCCATCCAACAGAAAGTATTTCGAGTCAAAGAGATAAGGTTATGTTTAGGTGCCACCAAAAAACCACTCCATTTTATTATTATTACTTTGTTATACAAGAGTGATAGGATGTGTCTGCGACTCTGAATGTTGACCTATGGTTCAAATTCAGTCCACAGTTGAACAGGCCTAAGTTTGTTAAAAAGAAACAAAATTGAAACGACACGAAGACATCAAGATCAATAACGAAAGCCAAGTTATTGGATGAAAAAATATTTCTTATCAAAGCATAAAACAACAGCTCAAATCTGAATGAATATGTACATCAACCAAGCTTTCTACCAAAAGGTAATAACCCAAAAAAAAAAAAAAAACATATAATATATTTAGGTAATTTTCTGCATCAAGAACACTGTTGCCTTGATTTGCTAAACCTTTATTTCCTTTCCAACGCCTAAAAACCCAACTTGACTCAATATCCAACCCAGATCAGGTGAACTCAAGACTTGACAGGGTAGTTTGCTTACTATTTTAATTCATCATCATCGTCGTTGTCAAATGGCATATGCGATTGTATGCGACCCAAGGCAGTTGTGCACATATGCGATCAAACAATCACATATGCCATTGCATAGCCTCCAAAATATTTTTTCTGAAAAATAAAAAATCTAAAATTTCAAGCAAAAGTGAAAAAAAAAAAAATGTAAATAATTATGCAAAAATACTACAAGTGTTGGGAACTGTTTAGTTTTATTACCAATTTCATTAAAATTTTGTTATATTTACTACATCTATTAGACTATTAGACTATAGCAATTCAACTAAGAAATACTCATTAACTCAAATGAATGCATATGCTCAAAAATATGAAGAAAAAAAAAAACATGAAAAGTTTATCAATGTGAGTTTGAACAGAGATAACTTAAACTAGAATATTTATTGATGTGATTTTGACACTAGATTATGCCATCACATATTGAGTCTGAGATAGCATAATCACATACTTATGGCATATGTGATCACATATTTCTGTATGTGACCGCACAATGCCCAACGGTCATAAAACTGCATATGCTATCATAGCATATGAGGTATGTGCTGTTAAAATGGCACGTGCGATCACATATGACAACAGTGATCATCATCATCTAAGCGTTATCCCAACTAATTGCAGTCAGCTATATGATCATGTTCCGTCATTCCACTCTACCAAGGACCATATCCTTAATTAAATCACAGGTCATCAAGTCTTTTCTTACTACCTCCACCCATGTCATTTTGGGCCTTCCCCTTGCTCTTTTAGAATCTTCAACTTGTACCAACTCACACCTAACTAGTGCAGTTCTTGGTCTCCGTTGCATATGGCCAAACCATCTAATTCTATTTACCCTCATCTTATTACCTATTGATGCTACTCCTAAGTTCCCTCAAATTCATTCAATTCTGAATCTATCGTTCCTCATTTCAGCTACGCTTATCCTATGAACATGGTATTCCTTTACTGAGTTGTATAATGTTTTAAATAATATAAATATAAGTAATCCATGCATTAATTTCCAAATGTCACAAAAGATGAGTCAACTGAAATGTAACCCAATTGAGTCTATCCGGCCAAGTCTCGAGTCAACTCGACAGGTTTTCAACTAACTCAGCCAATTCAACATGATTCCTCCAGGCTCTGTGTCCAAATTCCCATATTATAAATAAACTCACCTGAGCGGAAGATCGATACGGCCAAGATTTCAAATACTCTACAGACTCAAATGAGTCGAATTAGCTTTCAAATTTCGATCTGTATCCAATTCAAACGAAGAGAGAATGCCTATCGATTTTCTCTTGCTCGTGAGACGGACTCAAAAACATCGAAATTTAACATTGACTTTTTACACACTATCATCACGTTAATTGCAATCCGTATTTCAACCCAAAATTCAAAAGAAACTCGTGGAAAGAAAAACACAAACGAAGACTAGCGTCTCTAAGGAGCAGAATTCAAGCATTACCATCGACGCATTTCGTCGAACAGTTGGCGTGCATTGTCCAGAACTTCTCGTCTAAGTCAAAAGCGAGCGAGAATCGGATTCCGGGATGAGAGAAGATCGTCGTCTGATTGCGGAGGGTCGGAAATGAGAGGAATTTAAAGCAGGTATTTTGGATATGAATACCTGGAAATGGAAAGAGAGAGAGGCTTTTTGAAGGAGAATCCATCGCTGACAGCAAAAGCAAATCTTCTCTGTGTATTTTTTTTTTATTTTTTATTTTTAGTTCTTTTTTATGTTTTTCTCCTCTGCTCTATAACGAACAGAAATGCGGGTTCCACTCGCTCGAATGCACTCGCCTCACGCACGTCGACACAAGTCCACGTGTGTAATATCGGACCGCCTCTTCAGGCAATCCTTGCCGTTGATTCCATGCATTAACCATCATCATCAAGTGGGCCACATATAGAAAGATTTTCAGCTAATTTTCGAAACAGGTGAGCAGTGTGCCCCACCTGATGTCATACATACATGGATTTTCTGGATATAGTATCCTCATTATTGAGGTCGTTTATCCTTTGGTTGTGATCTCTCACACGTATGCCTGGTCTCCGAACGTAGGGCGAGTGTCATTTCAAAGTGTACTCGTGCGAGTGCAATCGGCATTCTGCGGGGACCAAAGCTTCGAAGCTGCATTTGGGAGCGCCATTTGCCTCTCAAAACTGGTTTTAGTAGCCCGCGAGGCACACGAATTGGTCCTCCGTCCAATTGCTGCCGTTCGCGGGGCTTTCGCATGGATGGTCCACGAGC
Source organism: Magnolia sinica (assembly GCF_029962835.1). NCBI lineage: Eukaryota > Viridiplantae > Streptophyta > Magnoliopsida > Magnoliales > Magnoliaceae > Magnolia > Magnolia sinica. The sequence continues at coordinate 87,214,954 of NC_080576.1, read as the reverse complement.
CCACGGCCGACCCGAGACTCATGCCTTGCGTAGGACGCGGTTTGGATGGTGACCCCGACACCAGCCAACTAGCTAATGTCAAAGCTATGTGCCGACCATGATGTACTTGTTTTATCTAAGTTGCCCGTCTATTTTAGCAGCTCATTTTAGGGCTCACCACAAAGATGAGGTATATCCAAAATTCAATTGGATCACAACACAGGAACAGTGGAAATTGAAGGAAAACTGCCTGTGGGCTATGTAAGTTTTGGATCAAACTGATATTTGTGTTTTCTCTTTATCTAAGGTCATGTGACTTAATGAAGGGGTTGGATGGCTAATGACCATCCTCTAGGAAATTTTCAATGGTAAGCATTCAATCCCCACTGGTTCACTTGAACTTTGGATTTGCCTCATTTTAAGCTCAGGTGACAAAAATAAATGGACAATATAGATAAAATACATACATCATGGTGGGTCCCATGGAGCTTTGACATCAGGCAGGTGGTGTTGGGGTCCCCAGCCAAACGGAGTCCATCTTGGTATACTTGGTTTTCAATTCTGATGTTATGGTTCAATTTTAAATTCGGTCACATGATTAGTGTGTGCGTACAAGAATTGAATATGCAGCTCAATTCAAACCGAACAACTACAACCCCAAGCGCCAAGATAGGTAGATATGTTAGAAATCGACCTTAATATGACCGAATTCTAATAAGATTGATTGCTTATTAAGCCACTTGTACAATGTTGCTTAAGATAATCAGGTGATAGTCAGAGGTGAGGTCCGTCCTCTGAAAATGGGTCACACCTCTGCCTTCCATACAAAAGAACTTTTTCTCTTCAGTACATATAAAATGAAAAAGAAATTCTTACCGTCGGCCATAGAGAACAACCACATAACGCCTCTTTAGATGGAAAACTTTCCTTAATACTCGAACTGAATCTAACGTATGAGCATAGATTCGAATTACATCTAAAAATAACAACTACTTTGATTATTGTTACAGATTACACTAAGGAATATAAATGGCAAATAAAGATAAAAATTACACTAAGAAATGTAAACAGCAGATAATTGAAAGATAGGTTTGGTTAGTATGAGACCTCTTCTTTTGTTGAATTCTCTTGTTATTTATAGCCTTCAACTAGCCATTTGGATGCTTCCCACATTCTGACAGTAGCTATAAGCATTTCGGCACTACATGACATTCCTAAGACTTCTTTTTAAACTCGCACATGTCTTAGTAACTACTACAGGCTTCCTTACTGACTCGATCACAGTCCACTTGCCCACTCAATCGACCTCCTGGATGACTCTTGGCCGCGTAGTCGACATCTTAGATGACTCTCAGCCGCTTGGTTTATTTTTTAATTCATTTCAGTTACTCATTGTCATGTTATTGTGTCATATTATAGTTTCATAAAAAGCACTAAAAGCATACTTAAAGATCTTTAGTATGTTATATATTTTCATCGCTATAATACGTGTTCTTTTCAATTGGGTTTTTCCAAGAATGGTAAAAAACAGGATATAACATCTCTTCAATCGTTTTCGCCTTTGGTAAAAGGTGAATGTAATGTTAATTTGTTGTTTGACACAATAAGTGTGATTTCTCGGCCGTGTAAAAATATCAGTTTTTGTTCATTTTGATTGAACTCAACCATCTTGATTGGAAAACATCAAAATCGGCCAACTTGGCCAGCTTGGTTGAAAAAACAATAAATATGGTTATTTTGGTCAAGTTTGGTCGTCTTGATCGAGAAACTGCAAATTCGGCCATTTTGGTCAAACTCAGCCATCATGATAAAAAAAACGACAAAATCGGCCGAGTTGGTTAAATTCGGAAGTCTTAGTTGAAAAATAGTAAACTTGACCGTTTTGGTCGAATCCAACCATCTTGATTGAGAAACGACAAATTTAGTCGTCATGATCGAACTCAACCATCATGATTAAAGAACGGTAAATTTGCTTATCATGGTCGAACTCGACTATCCTGATCAAAAAATGGTAAAATTGACCGTGACAATGAAGACGGTTGGTCAATCAATTCCAAATATGGTTTATGGTTAACAGATGTGGTAATACGACTAAGAACTTGGCCTGTTACTTCCTAAACCATTTGAATAATTTGGTCACAATTCAAACGGCATGATTCAGTCATTGGAGGTGGTTAAGGGCCTACCTAGATTTGTCTTTCATGATACAGTAGATTTCCAAATAAGGATTGCCCCGAAGGTATATCATGATTTCATTTTTCAGGAACAACATGCTTAACCTCCTACTCTGGTTGCCTGAACTCGGCAGATAGTGGAGTGTTTTGTATCTCCTGAATTAGAGCCGGATGAATATTTTGTTGTGGAAAAGATGACTGTGGTGCTTGTGGTACTAATATCAGATTTTCGATATAACTAATATTAACAATTAACTGCGGCACATTTTGCTATGGCACGGTAGATGTTCTTTTAGAAAACATCATATTCAAACTTCTAGCCTAGATAGCCATCCATCTGTTGAAGGTCTTAGCCTGAGCTCGTATCTGCTCTACCATATGTTGATTCTCCATTTGCATATAACGTAGCCCAAACATCATTATCTCAAAAAGATTTGTCGGCCATTTCGCTTTTTTATTACTTTCATATTGACTCATATTATCGGTCCCACCGGGCATGCCAAGAAATGTTGTGGTTCGATTTCAAAATTGGTCAAGTGATTAGTGCAGGCATGCCATAATTGAATGTGTAAATCAATTCAAACCGAATAGCTACGACCCTAAGTGTCAAGATAGGTAGATATGTTGGAAATCGACCGTATATGACTGAGTTCCAATAAGATCAGTTGCCTATTTGGCCACTTGCATAGCGTTGCTTAAGATGAGTAGATGATATTTAGAGGGTGGGGTTAGTTCTATGAAAATAAGTTACAAATCTACCTTCTGCACGAAATGACTTTTTTTTAATAAATAAAAATAAAAAAAATAAAACCTAGAAAGAAATTCTTACATTTGGTCACAGAGAACAACTACAAAATAACTTCCTAAGTAGAGAATTTTGATAGGTGCTTGAACTAAATCTAATATATGAGTGTAGATCTAAATTATAGTTAAAATTATTATCTATTTTTTTAATGTTTGTTGAGTGACGAATGAGGATTACACTATAAAATGTAAATGACAGATAATTGAAATGTAGGTTTGGTTTGGTTGGTATGAGACCTCTTCTTTTGCTGAATTCTCTTGTTATTTATAGACTTTAACTGAACATTTGAAAACTTCCCACATTTTGATGGTTGTTATAATCGTTCCAGCACTACATAACCTTTCAGAGACTTCACTCTAAACTTACCTTTTGTCCTACTGCTTCAAGCTTCCTTACTTGACCACATTTTACTTGGCCGTTGGATTGACCTCTTGAATAAATCTCAGTCGCTTGGTTTGCTTTTAAATTTATTTCAACTACTCCATGTTTTATTATCCAAAAAAAACACTCTACGAATCTTTAAATATCTTTAACATATCATATATTTTCATTGCCATAACGCGTGTTGTTCTTTCCAATTGCGCTTTCCAAGAATGGTGACACCCCTTGTGGAATCGATAGGAGATCATACCCAAAAATATTAGTGCTTTTTTTTCCTCAGTTGAGTGCGGATCATTGGGCATTTGAAAATCTCCACGGTCGAATTTTGTAGGTCAGAGATTTAAATTTTTTTATTGGACCATCACGGAGAGCTCTGGGGCACGGATGTAACAATCCAATGGGCTAGATATGACCAACTATGGCGGGTCCATCCACTGAACGGTTAGGATCGTTCAACTGCAACCATCTTCAAGAAATTACCGACTGAGGGGGGCCCACCAAATGATCAGTTAGAGAAGTGAACCACCAATTAATGTGCTCAGGCGAGGTACAAACCCTCTCTTCAGCTGAGATGGAAAGGTCCATTTTTTTAAAATTTTCAATTAAGAGAATTTATTTATTGTATTTTATTGTAAATGTTTTGGTTTTTATATAGGAAAGGCTCATGTGATAGGGAGCGGTTTAGGTGAGACCCCGGAATCTCCCAAAACGGTGTGACCCTTAACGTGGGGCCCACCTTGATGTATTTATCATGTATCCATACCGTCCATCCATTTTTACATATCATTTTAGGACATTTACCGAAAAATTAAATAGATCCAATTATCCAGTGGACCATACAATAGGAAACAGTGGTGATTGACCTTTAATGGGCCAAATGTGTTTTGAATCAATCTAATGTTTGTTTCTTCTCTTCATCCAGGATTATGTGATCTTATCAACAGATTGGATGGCAAATAAACACTACGTAAACATTATAGTATGTCCTAAGAAGTTTTTAATGGTAAAGTGATCAATCACCACTGTTTCCTATGGTATGGTCCACCTGATAATTGGATATATTTTATTTGTGGGATATTGACCTAAAACGATATGGAAAAACGGATGGACGGCGTGGATACAGTATATATACATCAAAGTCGGCCCCACGGGAAGGGCTGCATCGTCTTGGGTTAGGCCGGGTCTCACATTATCCGATCCCCACGTGATAGTTCGCAACCATTCTCCAAATGGTGGTGACTCATCTTCAACAAATGTGGCATACATCACGGCCATCCAGCCCATCCAAATTGTTGATCGAATAGGCATATCTCTAACATCACAGTAATCAAACAACCCCAACCACACAATTGATGAATATCAAATGGATGGTCAAAAAAAAAAATAGGAAGGGTTCTAAATTACAAGGGAAAATCAGATGGTCAGTGTAAATTTAGGGTTATTCTCTGTACACTATTGTGTGGGCAGTTTAGACGGTCTGGATTTCCATAAATCTCTAACATACATGCTATCAAAGAAAATTTTTAAATGGTGGTGAACTATCTGATGAAAAGTGTTTTTTTTTTTTAAATTGAAGGAACAGCGCAAGGACAGTTAGTTTCTCCGCACGACATCTCCATTTGGCCAGATATAAAAATGGCCAGAGATTTTGGATTTTTGTATTTGGATCCTTCTAAAATAAGCCGCATGCGCGATGCGCACGGCTTTGGCTTTCCGTGCGCCCCGCAATTGCCCGAAGAAGCTTGTTCACTGGGCGCATGGCTGCGGTTGTTAACCCACAAATGAGGGTGGTCGGTACCTACCATGCGTACGTTAGAATTTCGGGCGGGGGGTCAGGAGCGTGCTGCGTGGTGGTGTTATTATTAAAGGGAGCCTCTTGCCTGTCTTTGAACTTTTCGCCTTTTTCTCTGAATTTTTTTTAAAATGGTCAAATGGACGTATGGATTTTCAGCATTTGAAGTTGTAGGAATTATAACATGTGAGGGCTATGGTTTTATGATCTGGACCGTTGATCTAATGGGTCCTGATTTAGTCAGTTAGCCTGTAAAAACCTTCTCCTTTGATTCGACATTTACATTATTTGAAGTACAAAAAGAAAATTCTAAAAATTAGCCGTTAGCCTGCATCCACTGTAAAAATCTCTAGCACATGCTATAAGGGCCTGTTTGGGAGCGTCGATTTGGAACCCCTAGGTTGGGAATCCTTCTGTTGTGTTTGGCGCTCTGGATTCAGAATTCCTTGTAATCCAAAAGTAGCCATCCATAATATATTTATTGGTTTGAATTTAATTAATAAATTAACTTTAATATCTCTAATTAATGCATGTATGTAATATTTGGCACAATGGTTTTAATAAGCTTGTTGAAATATATACTTTGCTTGAAAATGATGAAACTCCAAGTCTTGAATGGGCCACAAGCACATGATCACATCTAGGTGACTAACCAATGATTTTTAATTGTTGATTTACATGAACAATGTTTGGAAGGCGTATATTATCTTATGAAAGTAATTATAGTGATGCGGTTGATAATCTAATTGTTTTGGGATATCATTAATGAGCCATGTACCCAATAGATTAGTAGCCTTATAACACACATGTTACACATGCAACTCTTGAAAGGATTTTAGATGTTATCTAAGCTTCAAGGAGTTTGATATCCCTTGATTTGAAACTCCCAATTATTTTATGGTTACAAACATATAAGGGAATTTGAAATCCCCACAAATCTCCCCAAATCCATTGTGCCGAACACCGCCTAAGATAATCGTTATTTAAAGGACATTTGGATTATAAGTTACTTGAGACATGCTACTTATGCCTTAAGTAGCTTATCTTAATTTTTACTTATTAAACCGAAGTGATTAAGGGCTTGTTTGGATACCACCAGAGGTGTTATTTTTTCTACATACACCAACAAATAAGTAACTTTTTTGAGATAAGTTTGGTTTGTGATCAATTATAAGTAACTTTTCTACTTAAAATTACTTAATCAGTTTAGTTTTATAAGTAGAAACTAAGATAAGCTACTTGAGGCATAAGTAACTTATCTTAAGTAACTTCCTATCTAAACATGCCTTATGTGTTATCCAAATGGGCCCTTAATGTATTTGCAATTTTTGCTCGCTGCTCAAATAGAAAACCAGAAAATGAAATTCATTTTTCATTGCTAACTATGGAAGCGATCACTAGTTAATAATTATTTTTTCCCTGAATTCAAGCTTTCCTTGTATTGAAACACCCCCTCATGGCCAAAAAGAATAACGTTCAAAAATGCATGTGCAACTAGGCAAGGGTTTATCTAAACATAAACCCGCGCATGGGCTAAAGACAAGGGCTTTGGCTCTAAACAACTTGTCGGATTGGTTGATTAAGAACATAAGAAAGGCTGCTATATCTATCTTTTTTCCTGGGCCCACCTAGGATGAAGAAAAACCCCAAAAAGCCATTTTTATTTAGATGTTTCACTATAGGTTTGTAGTGCAAACTAGAGTGAGAGATTTGTGCGACTGGCAAATGTGTGCACGGGTTCTGACCATGGTCGTGGTATGGCGTGGTGTGTCACGTAGCTCCTTATATGAAATTATTATTATTATTATTATTTTTTCTCCTTTCTTTTTCTTTTTTTTCTTTTGTGGAACATGGATGTGATCCACTGCTCCTTAGTTTCTAATATTCCTCACCGGCGGCCAACTAGCGAATGTCGTGGGTCAGCTTCTTCGGATCTTTCTTTACCTTATATATTTGGTGTTGTACATAACCTTTCAATTTATACGCTCCTTTTTTTTTTTTTTGTCATCCTTTTCTTTGTAGCAAATCAGTAGAAGTATATTTAAGTTCAGAAGCTTTGATCTAAGTGCACACCTGATCCAAGTTATTCATTAACATGGATGGCCATTATATCACGAGGATAGAAGAGTTACGGCCCAATACATCAAAGTTCACATCCTTGTGGGAGCAAATCTATTTATAATACCGTGATTGTAACACGTATTAGATCTCTCCTTTTTCATTTCCTTATAGAAATTCTATTTTTATCTTATTTGAGAAAAAAAATTGTGCTTTCCACATATAGAGTTGTAGGCTGGTTGAACCGAGTTGAGCTCGGCTAGGCTTAGCTCAGCTAGCAGCTAACCCCAGGTCAAACTTGGCTTGAGCTCAACTGGCCAACTCGGCTCAGTTTGGTCAACAACTCGGGCCAATTCTAGCCGAGTTTGAGCCTGTGCGACATTTTCTCAAACACACACAATGCATTTTCAATCTCTCACATAATGCAAAACAGTAATAACACTTTACAGGTATTTCATCAAACACTCAGCAAGCAGCACAATATATATATATATATATATATGTCAATCCTATAGTATAAAGTTTTTATTTTTTTAAAATAATGATTTGTTTCATATCCACTCCTTCCTCGCCACCAATCGATTCTACGGAGAATGTACACACCCAAAACAACACTGTTGAGTCATTTCATCAAATACTTGATGAGCAGAATTAAGAAAAAAATAATTGAGTCACCAAGTTAATTCGATCTGAGTCGATTCGAGTTGAGGTTCGAGCTTGGGCAAGCTCAAACTTGGCCCGAAATTTTTTTTAGCTCCAAAGATCAGCTCGGCTTGATCCGAATCAAATTTCTGGTTGAGGCAAGTCGAACTTTTATGAGTCGAGTCAGCTCAACTCTTGTACAGCTCTGTAAGCCAAGAATCCAGTACACGAAGAAGAACACTCAGCAGGACCTAGAGCTGAGTCAGCACTCCATATTCTCAAAAAAGGAAACCCATAGGAAGGAAAGGTTTCATTAATGTAGTGGGGTAGGAAAAAGGAAGCCTTAAATTTATTGGATATTAAACGGTCCACGCTAATGATCATATATCAATAACATGTCGTTACGTGCTTTCTAGCTTCAAAACTGAGAAATGGGTGGTGGGGTCCACTTTTATCTTTTGACGTTGGGAGAAACCGGTAAACAACACCTTTGGTGGTCCAGATCCACACACAACAATAACATCTCCCATGTTTTCACTAACAGCCCTGCAAGAAGGGGTGAGGGCCGTCCATGTCAGCACACTGCACACGTGTAAGATCCTCGTGGATTGAAAAGAGTGAAATGATCAATGGTTTGAAACAGTCCAATCTAAAAATAAAATAAAAATGGAATGAATGGTTTTGATCGTTGACATTTGACCCCAGATCCAAGGGTGGATGGGAATTCGTCAGGATGTTTCAGGCCGTTCATTGTTAGCCTCGACCTGGCATGGACACGGGCCTAGATTTCAAGTTCAGGCCCGGCCTTCAGGCCAGTTTATGGCCCTAAGGGCCTGGGCCCGCCCAGCCCATTGCTATCCTACTTGGCAGACATCACCAAGTTGTGTGGGCCCCACCATGATGTATGTGTTATATCTGCACCGTCCATCCAATTTTTAGATTATCTTAGGGCATGGCCCCAAAAATGAGGTAGATCCATATCTCGAGTGAACCACACCATAGAAAGCAGTAGAGATTGAAGGTCTACCATTGAAAACTTCTTGTGGGCCACAGAAGTTTTGGATCATCCAGGTCTGTGTGACCTTATGAACAGGTCGGATGGCTAATAAACATAATGACCGTCTTTGTCAAAAATGGTTTCTGTGGTGTGGTCCACTTAGAGCTCTGCATCTGCCTAAATGATCTAAAACAATAGATGGACAGTGGGGATATAACACACATCATGGTGGGGCCCATAGAACTTGGTGAAATCAGCATACCACGATCAGGGGCCACGGAGTAGGTCAGCATTTGAATGGACATGAGAGCCCTGACAGAAGGAATCTGTCCTCTCAATCTAAAAATAAACCACCTCCCGTCGTCCCTATATTGGTGCAGTCGCCAGCTGATTGCATGCTGAAACGGTCAGTAGCCACCTTGCTTCTAGTGCTCAAGGACCCAATAATTAAGTATTTATTTAATCTAACTTGTTCATCCATTTTTCTAACTCTATTTATGGCATGAGCTAAAAAATAAGCCAAATCCAAATCGCAAGTGGACCACACCGTAAGAAAATAGTGGATTGAACTCCCACCATTAAAAACTTCCTAAGGTCCACTGTAATATTTATTTGCCATCCTACCTATTGGTTAGGTCATACAGGGCTGGAGTATGAGAAAACAACCATATCAACTTCTTCTAAAACTTTGGTGGCCCCAAAGAAAGTTTTAATGGTGGGGCATCCCTGTATTGTTTCGTGTGCCATGGTCCACCTGAGATTTGAATCTGGCTCATTCCTGGGATCATGCTATAAATGAGCTTGTGAAATGGAACGGACAGCTTAGACTAAATAAATACATCATTGTTGGGCCACGAGCACTGACCAACAACCAAGTGGCCACCAACAGTCTCAAGAACATCCCAACCAATACATGGTGGGCCCACCTTGAAATGCATGTAAAATCTATTCCGATTGTTAGACATATGAATCCAACATAGCCACATCCATAATTTTGGTGGGCCACATGAGCAGAAATAGTGTCGGGATGCCCACCATCCAAACTTTTTCACTTGGTGTGGCCGACTTACAACACATATAACCCTAATGATTGTTCTTTGTAAATTAATTTCCACAAGGCAGCCAATGGTTGGAGTTGATTTTACATAAACATCATGGTGGGCCCAGTAAAAATTCAAAGGTAGGTGCCCTCCTCTCCCACTGTTTCCCTTTTTGTGGCCCACCCAACTTACAAATCTACCAAAATTTTGTGACTTGTGGCTTAATTTCTATCGCAAACTTAATGAACGATGTGGATTTTAAGACGTGTCACGGTAAGGCTCACCTCAAACATACTTAGACAAGTTGTGAGATCCGCGGGAAAAGGTCTCCTGCAGTGCAGTACTGCGCATTAGAGCATTACTCTCTCTCTCTCTCTCTCTCTCTCTCTCTCTCTCTCTCTCTATATATATATATATATATAAGAGCCATTACAAACAACAACAATAGTAATTGTGACAATCAACAAACCTAGAAAGTGCCTAGCTCATACTACATGGACAGCGAGGCCCACTCTATTATCATCATACCATGGGTCTTGGAATCCTAGGTCACACTTGTATAACACAGGTGCATTAGACATGGTGCATCGGGATCTTATAAGCCATCAAAAGGGAAACGGCCTATGTGGCAATTGTTAATGCCAATCCACACGGTCCTAAAATCACACTAATAGGATGATTCAATCATCCAACTATTAGACGCCAAAAGGGCAGCTAGGGTCTAAATTCCACCAGTGTAAATCAAACAGAGGAATAATACAAACCTCAGGCCAAAAGGTTGTATATAGGTGCCTAGTTCCCATCTATGACCCGAGAAAATGGGATCCGTATATGGAATTTTTCATTCAATTCGAATTTTTTAACCGATTACCCAACTTCTAAGCAGGTCAGATTCAGATAATACCATATCCAACCTGTATCTAACCCATTTACAGCCCTATTCGAAAGGTTAGGACTATCTTTATTGATTTTTTATTTTTTTTTTAAATTTCTTGGGAGGTAACCTTTCAGAGGGACATAACAGGCCAATGATCTGGATCACAGAACCAAGGACCCGCTTGGGAATTCCTCTTATAGCTGATCTTACAGTCTAGAACCTAAAATTCAGGTATATGTCATGCCTCATGCTTGATGCTGCAAGCACAAACATCTAAGCTGGATGTGGGTGTAATATTGAATTGAAAACATAACATTTGCATGTACTACTAAGATGAAATGCAATAAGCAAGTTCGATAAAGTGGAATGGCCAAATTACAATTGCCTTCCTTAGTATTCATGAAAATATCGAGTTCCAATTTGAAAATAAATTGTAGTTCAGATCTTAAAACCTCAATATTACTAAGGTACTTACATTTTGGTTGCTTCCACTTTGCTGAACTTGGATTGGAATTCAATTGAATAGCGCACCCAAACACCTTAGTGCTTTTGCAGTAAGTTAACCAGTTGGGTGTAAATCTCTTCTTTGATTGAATCTCTATTCCCTGTATTGAGTGTGAATACAGTTGCTCCTGGATGATTCCTCAACCTTGCGACTGCAAAAAGATCAAATGACCATTTCGATTATATGAAGTGATCCAAACAAAAGTGAGAAAAAGCATTTGGGTTATATGAGTCGGGCAAAATGAACTCTCCATGTACAAGATAATTGCAGTTTCTCCAAATGACTTTACTATAGCTAAATTTCATCATCATCATCATAGCCTTACACCAGCTATTTGGGGTCAGGTTTAAGGACCCTGATTCACCAATCATTCCTAAGGCCCAGTACTACGTAAGTGAACCAGCCTTCATATCCCTTCTCGACACCTCAATCCCAGTACTTTTTAGGTCTTCCTCTCATCTTCTTTTCAGCAAGGTTGGCAAACTCAGGACTTGCTAACGAATTGTTCATGTTTACGAGTTACATCTATGACAAAAGATTTGTGGAAGTAAAGCTTAAATCACAAATAGTAGACCACTGCATGTATGTGAACAGTGAGAGCATAACATATCTGGGTGTCCTATTCCAAAAAGAAGAATGTCATCTTCAAATAATATATTTTAATAGTATGATCAGGGAATGCCAAAACGGTTGCGTATCGGCCGTTACGGCCGATACGTAACGGTAACGGTACACACCGTTACCCGATTCGGGGCCAAAACGGCCGATTCCCGTTTTTGTACCCGTATCGGCCGATACGGGCCCGATACGGGCGTAACGGCCGTTACGGGCGTAACGGTCACCCGTAACGGTCAGCGCCGTAACGGTCGAAAAACGGCCATTTTTTTTTGCATTTTAAGGTCCGTTTTTGATGTTTTTTCGAAATTTCTTGCTTCCAAACTCCTCCTCACTCCTTCTACTGCTAATTTCGACCAACCTTGGGTGAATATTTGAGGAAAAAACACATTATATTGGCGGATTTTGTTGAATCAAAGCTTGGTGGGCCATTTTTCATAAATTTGTCAAAAATAGGTATTTATACTTTTTTTAATATGTTTTGCTGTTTTAATTATCTCATATGATGTGTTAATCATAGTAGAACATGTTAATATGCATTTTACAGATTTGGGGTGCCATTTAATATTTTTAAAATATTTTTTTCTATTTACGCCTGAATTTTGCCCCTTATTTTAAAATTCAAAAAATCAATTTATAATGATTGTTGTGCTGTTTTAATCACTCCATATAATGTGTTAATCATAGTAGAACATGTTAATGTGCATTTTACAGATTTGGGGACCCATTTTATATTTTTAAATATTTTTTTCTATTTACGCATGAATTTTGCCCCTTTTTTTAAAATTCAAAAAATCAATTTTTAATGATTGTTTTGCTGTTTTAATCACTCCATATGATGTGTTAATCATAGTAGAACATGTTAATGTGCATTTTACAGATTTGGGGACCCATTTTATATTTTTTAAATATTTTTTTCTATTTACGCATGAATTTTGCACCTTTTTTTTAAAATTCAAAAAATCAATTTTTAATGATTGTTTTGCTGTTTTAATCACTCCATATGATGTGTTAATCATAGTAGAACATGTTAATGTGCATTTTACAGATTTGGGGTCCCATTTTATATTTTTTAAATATTTTTTTCTATTTACGCATGAATTTTGCCCCTTTTTTTTAAAATTCAAAAATCAATTTTTAATGATTTTTTTGCTGTTTTAATCACTCCATATGATGTGTTAATCATAGTAGAACATGTTAATGTGCATTTTACAGATTTGGGGTCCCATTTTATATTTTTTAAATATTTTTTTCTATTTACGCATGAATTTTGCTCCTTTTTTTTAAAATTCGAAAAATCAATTTTTAATGATTGTTTTGCTGTTTTAATCACTCCATATGATGTGTTAATCATAGTAGAACATGTTAATGTGCATTTTACAGATTTGGGGTCCCATTTTATATTTTTTAAATATTTTTTTCTATTTACGCATGAATTTTGTCCCTTTTTTTAAAAATTCGAAAAATCAATTTTTAATGGTTGTATTACTGTTTTAATCATGCCATATGATGTGTTAATCATAGTAGAATATGTTAATGTGCATTTTACAGATTTGGGGTGCCATTTTATAATTTTTTAATATTTTTTTCTATTTACGCATTAATTATGGCCCTTCTTTTTTAAATTTAAAAAATAATTTTTTAATGATTGTTTTACTATTTTAATCATGCCATGTGATATGTTAATCATAGTAGAACATGTTAATGTGTATTTTACAGATTTGGGGTGTCATTTTATAATTTTTTTCTATTTTCGAATTAGTGACTTTATGTTTTTATTTGCTTATATTGGACAGGTTTTGCCTTGGAGCTTCTTAGGGTTTAGTTAGAATATAAAACCATCTTTATTAACATAGGTCATACACTCATACTCAAATCTAATTATCTAGTGTCTACCTAAGCCTAAAGAAATGTCTGGATCTGGCCAACAACAAGTTAGTGATGATATTGGATGGCAACATTGTGAGAGGGTTGGTGGTACTAGGCACCAAATTAAGTGCAAGTATTGTGATAGACTAGTGACTGGTGGAATTACCCGTCTCAAACAACATTTGGCACATCGAAAGGGTCAAGTTGCGCCATGTAGTAGAGTACCGAAAGAGATAATGCTTTTAATGCAAGCTAGTCTGGATGAGTCGAAGGGTAAACGTGCTGTTGTACAAAAAAAGAAAGATGATATTTTAGATGCAACTCGATAGGAAATGTTTGGTCCTGAATATATGGGCATTCGTGATGAAGATATTATTGATTCTGACGAAGATTCAGATCGAGAACTTACTATAGCTAGGAGAGAGAGCTTGCGTCTAGCTCGTGAAGAGGAAGAACATCGCCGCATGTTTGGCACGCAAGGGTCAGTGCGTGATACAGGGGGGGGGAGTGGGAGTGGGAGTGCGACTGGAAGTGCAACTGCTTCTGCAGGTGGGGGTGGGGGTGGGAGTGGGGGGGGTAGGTTTGGTGGGTTACGACGTATGTTTGGGAGCCGACGACAGACATCTTCACATGATGCCCCTATACGTTTGGATGAAGAAGTAAATGAGCCTAGGAGACCCTCTATTGATCCAATCCTATTTAGGAAAGAATCAACTAAACAAAAGAAGATAAAACAAATGGGAGTAGAACTTCCGTTGAGAAATTAGGTAGAGCAGCAGCAAAGTTATTTATACATGCCAACATACCTCCTAACGCAGCCAATTCTCCATATTGGCAGGTGGTAATTGATGCAGCAGCAGAAGCAGGTGAAGGAATAAAAGCTCCCACGGCTAAGGAGATTAGGGGAAAATGGACAGATGCAGAGTATGCGGATGTGAAAGCATACGTGGCTACCTTTAAACCTGTATGGCAAGCCAGAGGATGCACAATCATGTGTGATGGTTGGACTGGCCCAACCAGACGCAGCATGATCAACTTCATGGTATACTGCCACTTAGGAACTATATACCACAAGTCAATTGATGCCTCAGAGGCAACAAAAAATTCTACTTATATTAATGGACTAATGGATAAAGTTGTGGACGAGATTGGAGAGGAGAATATAGTGCAGATTGTGACAGATAATGAAGCAACATATAAGCTTGCAGGACATATGTTGATGGATAAGAGAAAACATCTTTTTTGGTCACCATGTGCTGCCCATTGTATTGATCTTGTATTGGAAGATATTGGGAAGAAGAATGTTAAGGAAATGGTCGAAAGGGCAAGGGAAGTGACGACGTTTATTTACAACCATAATCAAATAGTTGCAATAATGAGAAAGTTTACGAAAGGACGAGAGTTGTTGAGGCCTGCGGCGACTAGATTCGCAACAAACTTTATAGCATTAGAGAGTTTATTCCAGCATAGAGAAGAGTTGAGTGAGATGTTCGCTTCCCGAGAATGGCTCAACACAAAACATGGGAAGAAGACATCAGAAATACCGGTCGAAGTTGTGAACACCATACGGGACAACAAATATTGGAAGAAGGTCAAGGCGATCCTAAAGGTGATGGAGCCACTAATGAGGGTACTCCGTCTTGTTGAATCCGATGAAGCACCTACCATGGGCTTCATATATGATGCCATGGATAAGGTAAAGCTTGCAATTCAACGTGATTGTAGAAGTTGGCAGACTTATTGGAAGATGATCGACAAGAGATGGACAAACCAACTCCATCACGATCTTCATGCAACAAAGTTACTACCTAAATCCTAGGTATAGATATGCCCAATCATTTGTTGCGGATGATGAAGTTCGTGTCGGGCTAAAAATGTGATAAAGAGATTAGAGCGACTTAGATCTGCAAATAAAGGCATTAAATGAATTAGATACATTTGGAAATCGCCTTGGTAGCTTTGGAGATGCTCTTGCACAACATGCATCTAGATTGCAACCGGCCGAATGGTGGATTAATTTCGGAGAGAGTACGAAGGCTCTCCAAAAAATTGCAGTAAAAGTTTTGAGCCAGACAACATCTTCCTCTAGCTGCGAAAGGAATTGGAGTTGTTTTGCGCTCATTCATTCAAAGAATAGAAATAGATTGCAGACTAGAACATTAGATAGACTTGTCTTCATGCACTACAATATAAAACTAAGAATGCGACGACATCATAGGAGCATTACAGCTGCTGATGACGGAGACTACTGTCCAATAAACTTGGATAATATTTATGATGAGGATGACCCACTTCTACCTTGGTTGGAAACAAGGGAAAAACAAATTGAAGAGGATAGTGAAGAATTGGAAATTGATGACCCAGAAATACGCAGAGCGCAACAAGAGAGTCGTGCAGATGTGTTGGACCCAGTAAGAGGGGCAGCGTTTATGCCACGTACAGATACGGCTCAAGATCAACAAAAGAGTACGAGCAGTGGTAGCGTGACCGTGTCGGATGAAGACGATGACCCCCCTGCCCCTGGTGCTGGCACTTCTGGTGTTGCTCAGTGCCCTATACAGCCGTCTACAGATCATGATGTCGATGAACAGCGACGAGGTGGTACACGAGGTCGGACTTATGAGTGTACCGAGTCACGATACAGCCAACAGGAGGTGGGTACATCTAGTGGTGCACCGGGTCCGGGAGTTTCTGATCATCATCAGGATCATGGTCTTTGTTATTATGATGTATATTCTTATGGTGAATTGAATTATGATGGTTATACCGAGCCTGCTCCATCACATTCATGTTGGAGTAGCCCTCCGATCAATATCCATATGATTATAGATATCCGCATCCAAATCCAAGTTACTCATCACAGACACACTCTCAATCGCAAGATTTTCAATAGCCTGAGTACGGGCGCCAGTATGGCTATTCGACGGGCATTGATGGATATCCTTACTCGGGGTTAGAGTCATTGCCTAGTCAGGATCAGTCATCCTCTGGTTTTGTTGATTTAGTATTTCCTTCTGGCACTGGATATTATGGATATACAGCACCTCCACCTATTGTACATCCTCAGCCTGATGATGATAATGACGATGATGTAGAGGTCGAGCAACCACAAAAAAGAAGATTTTCATTTTGGTGGTGACTTGCGAATTTTATTGCGGTAATTGTAAGTATATACTTGTATTAAGGTTAGTATTTGCAGCAGTGTTATTGGCATCGCGAGTACACACTTGACACTGCCGAACTTGTATTTAAAATAGCTCCCCCGACAACCAATCAAGTAATCCTTAATCAAGTTACAGGGAGTATATCAGACACTACTAATTTTTTATTTTTTATTTTTTCATATTCTTGACTTGAGGATGACAGGTCATAGACAAGAATCACAGTATCACAGTCACGTGCATGGTGCACCACACTGCACAGGACCACAGGTATGTTCGAGAAATTCCTCAAAAATAATTGCAAACACCTGATGTAAGATATTTTCATTTTACATTCATTCTAATATATCTATCATTGATAGTAGATAGTTAGAAAATTAAATATATGATCAAATTCAGGTTATCTGGTTCATAAATTCATCAGACAGTCCGATACAACTTCTCACCAAAGAGTGGACCGTTACACCACCATAAACATGTTCCAATTTATAAATGAATGCATATTTGGAATGCTTAGAATATTCTGGATTTAATCCATATTTTTTCATATTTTTTTGGCAAAAAAAAAAAATTTGCGCCGTTACGGGCCGTTACGCCCCCGTATCACCGTTACGCCCCCGTATCCGTATCGGTTTTGGAGGACACCGTTACGCCAACCGATACCGATACGGGATACCTTGAGTATGATATAAGACCATAAATAGTTTTTTTAAAAGGTAAATACCATAACGGCGTGTTTGGGCGGGCGACTTAGGCGGGAGTAGGAAGGATGGAATTGTCAAATCCCATCCTGATATACTCGAGTGTCATTTGGACCGCAAGGGATGGGAGCGGTCTCGTCCATCGTACGACAGGAGGCAGGATATGGAGGGATTTTGCAATCCCGTGTTGGAAACACCGCCGGAACTTCTCTCTCTCGAGCCCATCCCGCCTGATTTCCTCAGTCCTTCGTACGGACTGAGTGATGGGAAAACTGCATCCATTAGTTGAGAAGGGCAAAAATGGCGGGAGTGAATTCCTTCGCTCCAAAAATGGTGGATTTAAGGAGGGGATGCAAGATGTAGGCGTGCTTGGGTGTAAGGACCTTCAACTGCGGACATCTTTGCAGAACTGGAATTTTTCTGCAAAGGTAACGGATCTTTCTCACCCCCATCCACGGTCGTCCATGGTTTGAGAATGGTTATTTTCTTTCCTGTTTTCTACAAAATCACGGTCGGAAATGGTTTGAGAGAGTAACAGTTTTGTTGCATGTCAGCCCGATCATCTATTGCAGGGTTTATGATTTTATTTTTTTTCCCTCTCTGGAAAAATTTGGGGCTTTTGAAATTTTTAACATGGGGCGGACAGGTAGATGATCGCCTGATCTCGTTTACGGCTGTTGGCTGGCATGTTAAAATGCCCAGTGTAGGTTAGCCCGTAGCAGATTGTAGGTGATCAAGCCGACAAGCACTGATGCATATGGTCGCCCATCTCCTTTTGAGGTTTTGTACTAACAGCAGGCTCCTACTATCTTTGAATTGTGCATGGCAGAAATTTTTGAGTAGGGACCTCCAAGCCGTATATCTAATCTGATATAGGAGACCAGGTACTACCTTACCAGTTATTAGAGTAGGACCTATGGCATTTTTTAGCATGCACTAGGAGCAAGTCCTATTTTTGGAAGCATACATGCACAGGCCTGCACATTTGTATAATGTTCATGCTCTACCCATGTCGACTGTTATTACAGATTCCCATGGCCACTGGCAATTAACTGTCATAGCTGTTTGAAGTATATATGTTTAGTATAAGATTCCTCTGGCATATAACTTTCCATAATTTTCCCCATTTTCCACTGGCATATATCTTTCTATGCCAGTTTGAAGTACATATCTCAAGTCTTTCTCTTTATTATTTTTTGGGATGGATGTTTACTTTCAGAATCGGTTTGAATAAACTGATGAGATATGCAAGTGATTCTGAGTCTATATTCAATTTCTGATTTCATATTCAGTTTCAGATTTCAAATTCAGATACAGATTTCAATATCAGTTGCAGATTTCATTTTCATTTTCATATCTCAATATCAGTGAACAAGGGATGGATTTGTCATTTTCAACTGAATAGGAGTAGCAGTTTCAGTTTTTAATTTCAGTTTGAGAATGGCATAGACGTATACTCTCACTTTCAATTGCAAACATGTTATTCTATATCCAAGAGATTGTAGATTCACTTTGAAGTAGATGTTCCGGAACAGGCAATCTAAATCAAGTTTTGCTGTACTCGGTGTCAGGTATTTATGCTTGAATTCATTTTCGGATTTCTGTTTCAATTCCAGCTTTCAAATTCAGTTTTAGATTTGGAAATACGGTTGTTGATGGATATGAAGGGGTGGGCCTCATATTATCTGTTTCAAACAAGTGATTCTATATTCAAGTGATTACAGATTGAAGTGTATTTTCAGTTCTGGAACTGGCACTTTCAATCATTCTGATGCAATATTTAGTCCATCGTATATATGTACACTTCCTGTTTCAGATTCCAAGTTACAGGTTCAGTTTTCAAATTTCTGTCGTCGATTTCAAATTCAAATCCACTTTCCAAAATCAGTTTTAGGGTTTAAAATTAGTTTCAGTTTTCAAAATCAGATTGAAATTTCGATTTCACTTTCAGATTTCGCATGGATGTCAACTTTCAGTTTTAGTTTGAATCAAGTGATTCTATATTCAAGTGATTCCACCTCCATATTGAAGTATATTTTCAGTTCTGGAACTAGCACTTTCAATCATTCTGATGCAATATTTAGTCCATTGTATATATGTACAGTTCCTGTTTCAGATTCCAAGTTTCTGATTCAGTTTTCAAATTTATGTCGTCGATTTCAAATTCAAATCCACTTTTCAAATTCAGCTTCAGTTTTTAAAATTAGTTTCAGTTTGGAAAATCAGTTTTAGATTTCGATTTCACTTTCAGATTTCGCATGGATGTCAATTTTCAGTTTTAGTTTGAATCAAGTGATTCTATATTCAAGTGATTCTACCTCCAGATCGAAGTCTATTTTCAGTTCTGGACTGATCACTTTCAATCATTCAAATGTCTACATTCAGGTTGACGTATATATGTTTACTTTCCGTTACAGATTCCAAAATTAGTTTCGGTCATCAAAATTAGCTTCAGATTTCAAATCTTCCTTGTCTCAGATTTGAAATTCAGTTTCAGATTCCAAAATCAGTTTTAATTGGTATGGATGTTAACTGTCAGTTTATATGTTTACTTTCTGTTACAAATTCCAAAATTAGTTTCAGTTTTCAAAATCAGCTTCAGATTTAAATCTTCCTTGTTTCAGATTTGAAATTCAGTTTTAGATTCCAAAATCAGTTTTAATTGGTATGGATGTTAACTCTCGGTTTCTGTTTTTTAGAGCAAATGATGAGTATTGAAAGTGTTTCCAGATCCAATTGGAGGTATCTGTTCATTTTTGGAACTGGCATTTTCAAATTCCTCTGAGTCTATATTCAGTTGATCCACTTTGAAGTGGATGTTCAGTTCCGGCCTGCAGCAGATTTAATTCAAGTTTTGTTGTATTCAGTTTCAAATTCCTATCTGTTTAGTTCTGTAACTGGCACATTCAATCATTCTGATGCAATATATAGTCCATTGTATATATATACAGTTCCTATTTAAGATTCCATATTCGGTTTCAGTTTTCAAGTTTCTGTTTCAGATTGTCAAATTCAGTTACACCTTTCAAGACTATATTCAGTTTTCAAGTTTCGGTTTCGGATTTTCAAATTCAGTTTCAGTTTTCAAATTCAGTTTCATATTTGGTATGGATGTTAACTTTCAGTTTTAGTTTGGATCAAGATATTCTATATTCAAGTGATTCTAGCTCCAGATAGAAGTACATTTTCATTCAAGAACTGGCACTTTCAATCATTCTAAGACTGCATTCAGGTTGAAGTATATATGTTTACTATCAGGTTCACTTTCCAAATTCAGTTTGAATTTTCAAATTAAGCTTCTGTTTTCAGTCTTCCATGACGGTAGATTTCAACTTCAGTTTCAGATTCCAAATTCAATTTTAAATGGTGTGGATGTTAACTGTCAGTTTCTGTTTGAATCAAGTGATGCATATTTCGAGTGATTCCAGATCCAGTTGGAGGTATATGCTCAGTTCTGGAAGTGGCATTTTCAGTCATTCCGAGCCTATATTCATTTGAAGTATATATGTTTCGTATCAGTTTCCGATTTCCATAAGAGTTTCAAATTTCATTTTCATTTTGAAATGGTTTAGATGTTTGATATCAGTTTCAATTGCAATCAAGATGTACATGATCCGGGTGATTCGAGATCCAGTTTGAAGTAGACCTTCATACCCGGAACTGGCAATTTAGATCAAGTGTTGATATATTCAGTTTGATGTATACATGTTTAGTTTCTGTTTAATATCTGGAATTCAGTTTCTATTTCAATCACGTGAATCTATATTCAGATGATACCTGTGTACAGTTCCTGTTTCAACTGTTAGATCAAACAGATATCTACAATCATAATCAGTTCCATTTTATGAAAGAGTGGATTGGAACATTCTTTTAGATTTGAATACTGAAATCTGTTTGAATCTAGGGTCACAAATCTCGGATTCAATCTCCGAAACCATCTATATTTAGTGACATAGGAAATGAATGGAATGTGAATATGGAGTAGACAAGTGATTTAAGATTTATTTTTAAAACACGTACATACCTATTAGTGTAGGTTATCAAATGGCGATGGATAATGAAGAGGATGAAGAGATGGAGAGGGCTATTGTTGTTCAAGTGATGGCAGCTTGTGTAGCAACTGTTGGGGAATATTGTCGCCATTACATGTTTAAGCAACCGGCACGACGCAGTGATGATGAGCGAGCAAGGTTTATCAACTCTATCATTCAGGTCAGTGACAGGGATTGTGTCACTCAACTCAGGATGAATCGAGAAGCATTCTTTGAACTATGTACTAAACTACGTGAGAAGACACAGTTGTGTGATACTCATAATGTCAGTCTTGAAGAACAACTAGTAATCTTCCTACACACTATGGGACATAACATTCGCAATCGGGTAATAAGCCACAGATTCATTCGATCGGGTGAAACCATTAGTCGCCACTTTCATCGTGTGCTGGGTGCACTTGTCTCATTGTACCCTGAGTACGTAAAACAGGTCAAACCAGAAACAGAAACTCCTGTGGAGATCCAAACAAATTTACATTGGGCTGCGTATTTTCAGGTATCATTTCAATTGATGGTATATATATGTTGTCGACGCTGGATATGCTCATTCACCTGGTTTTATGGCTCTATACCGTGGTGTTCGATATCACTTGCAAGAATATCGAACCGGGAGAGCCCCCGCAAACATGAGTGAGTTATAGAACTATCGACATGTACAACTACGCAATGCCATTGAGTGTTGTTTTGGCGTCATGAAAGGCAGATTTCTCATTCTGAAGACAATGATGCAGTATGAATTCCAAACGCAAGTCAAGGTAGTAATAGCCTGCTGTGTCTTACACAATTTCATACGATCGGGAAATGAGTCTTTTCAAGATATACATGACATTGATATAGCAATGGCTAAGGCGAAGAGTAACGCAACACCGCACAAGGTCTTTACAAGTGATGAGAGGCAATGGTTGCTACGAGTTACTCAACGAGAGAAGGATGCGTGGATTAAAGTGCGCGATGATATTGCGACTCGATTGTGGGCTGATGCACAACAAATAGTAGGAGTAGATCATAACTCTTGCTATAGTTCGTGTTTGGATGTTAGAAACAAAAATTTTATATGTTTTGTTGCATTGAATGTTAAGTGTTGGTCTATGACGTATCACTTGGTTGAATGTCTACGAATATATTTCTAAACCAGTATAACTGATCTCATTCTTAAAATATCGTCGTTTATATTCTAACCTAGTGGGTAGACATTTGGTAAGCGTCATTCATACTTGTATGATAATGATTTTATATGTACTTGTCCGTTGTATGCGTAGGTGAAATGTCGGAATTCGAGTCAGATGCGATATCAACGCCAACACAGTCGCCAGCGAAAACACCAGTACTCCTAACTCAATGTTCTCCACGGCAAAAGACAGTGAAATCCCTTGCCGAGCCTCTATCCCGATCTGCAAAAATCAAATGGATTCGAGCAATGGATCAAGTATTATTTGACGCATTGCTTAAACAAATTACGTGGAGACGTAAAGCCGACAATGGTTTTAAGAGAGAGGCATACCAAGCCGCTGCTGAAGAGGTGACAAAGCATACTGAAATAGTTGTGAATTGGCAGAACGTGCAGAACCGGCTGAGGTATTACAAGAGAGAATACAATTTTGTTAGGGACATGCTCACCGCCAACGGCTTTGGCTGGAATAATGAGCGAATGGTGGTTAAGGCACCAGATGAAGTTTGGGAGCAGTATCTAAGGGTAAGCTCTTACAACTTTGTTGATTACAATCCATATAAAAAAGTTTGCATGTGTTAACAGCCCATTTGTGCAATACTATTCTTTACATACTTACAAGTGGTCATTTCTTGTAGTCTCAACCCCGCACTGAAAGACTCCGAGGCAAAAGAATAGAGCGAATGGATGACTTGGCAATTATCGTTGGATCTGATCAAGCTACAGGAGGTCAAGTGCAAGGAAGTAGTAGTATGGCTGCATCCTCCTCTCGAATTCAATGAGATCTCAACGAGACCTGGACCGATCTCGAAGATGATGCTGATGATACTATTGACCTATCGGAAGCTTAGCGGACTCGACAGGGAACAATCAATTTGCATTAGATAGTCCTTCGATGTTAAATCAAATGTCCCGTAGCACTCCAACTCGTACATCGGATAATGACAGTAACCGTGCTGGGAGCACGTCCACGAAATGTATGCGGCCTCCTCGTCCCTGTGATGTACTTGGCACCTCTCTGAATGGTGTTGCAGAGGCAATGAAAAATTTTGGCCTCGGGAGAGGTAAATCGTACTAATAAAGTTCTTGAAGTCTTCGAAGAGGTGCAGGGGTTGACCAACGCAGAGTTCATCGAAGTTGGTCAGCTGTTGAGCAGGGACGATAAGCTGTCATCTTTCTTTGTTAGTCTTCGACTTGAGCGTTGCGTCAAGTGGTTGAAGCAAACACTCCGCAACAAATTTGGGGATGTAAGAGTTGGATTCGTTTGACAGGCAATCTTACTTGTATCAGATTTCATCTTTCTTTCTTTCTTTTTTTTTTTTTGTGGGCTTGTAATAACTTTTATACATACGTTTGGTTTTTTATCTTTTTGGATTTTGGATTGGTATGTTTAGTATACAGTGTATACCACACAAGGACGTGGTGTGGTAAATTATCATTCGATTATGTGATATGTTAATTAGTTTATTCTCAAATGCTTTCTATATGCACATATTTGACATATAGGACCACACAGTTTGACTGGATAAATGGTACGCATTCACTATTTTTTTTAATACCTATGATTACATATTTATCCACTTTTTTGTCATTGCAAATGCCTAATAACTTCTAAACGCATTTCTATTCAAATACGTGTGTATACATTTCAATAATGGACATGTGAATGCAGATGGCCAAAGAAAAGTACTCTGTGGTACTGGTACTTGGGATGATGCAAGATTGGAGGTGGAGGGATTTAGCGATGGCAGACAGAGAGCTTTCAAGAATTGGAAGGAAGCTACCGCATGTTGGGATAATTTCTTCGGTACTACAAGTGCACCGTCGGGACCCGGCTGAGGATCTTAGGCGGGATCTGTTATCATAGTTTCTGATGAGGTTGACGTCCATCATTCGTCAACTTCGTCATTCCAACAGACGACTCGGACCATGGTTTCCAAGGCCACGTCGATTGATGATCCCACCCCGTCTTTTGGAGAGAGAATCTGTGCAATTCTGGTTGCCGTCTTGGTTTTTCTTTGCGTTGTTTATTATTATTAAATTTTAGGTAATTATGCTGGACTGTATAATTCGGATAATGTTTGAGATTTTCTTCTGTTATTCTATGGATTCTACCTACATGTTATAGTTTATATGAACTGGCAATATTTAATGCGGACATAGAGACTTGCCACTTGTCTGCTACATATTATAGTTTTTCAAAATGTTTTATCCTGGCCAGTAGTGGCCACTTCATCAATTGGGTTGAAGGTGTAATGGAGCGATTGGTGGCACGACCACAGCTATAGTGGACCCGCCGTGGATTGGCTACTACCCCTGCCACCAGCCCCAGTTATGGTGGTCTGTGCTCTCTGGGCCCCGCCATGATGTATGTGTTTAATCCATTCCGTTCATCCATTTTCAAATTCAGTTTTAGGGCTTTATACGAAAAAATGAGAAGGATATATATCTCAGGTGGACCACACCACAGAAAAACGGCCAAAAATGGATATCCACCATTTAAATCATCCGAAGGCCCACTATACTGTTCTTTTGACATCCAATATGTTGATGAGGTCATACAGACCCAGATGAAGGGAAAAAACAAAGACCAGCTACATCCAAAACTTTTATGGGCTCAAAAAGTTTTTAATGCTCAAAACTCATTAAAAATTGTTTCCTGTAACGTGGTCCACTTGAGATTTGGATTAGGCTAATTTTTAGTGTAATGGCATAAAGTGATCTATAAAAACATATGGACGGAATGGATGAAAAACATACATCATTGTGGGTCCCACAGAGCACCGACGCCCAGCTATGGAGCTGGTGGCAGAGGGGTAGCCAATCCGTTTCCGATCCCAATCCATCCGTACAGTGTAGTTTGAAACCAGCTTCAACGGTGGTTCCGCATGGGACGTCTCACATGTCCAAACGTGCAGGCGGTTTTGGCCCAATGGGATCTTTCCAATCCCGTGTGTATCCAAACAGATTCACTTTACTACTCCCAGGATATTCTGAGTATCCAAACAGCCCAACGTTTTAGGTCCTGAGATATAAGAATCCCATGGGACATCCGACCGTCCACTGACACCGCCATCATTACCTTAAAACCCATCCCATCCCTCCCAATCCCATAGGATCACTTGTAGAGACCTCGTGCAGTGTTGCGTTACTCTCCGCCTCAACCTTTGCTATACCAATGTCATGTACATCTTGAAAAGACTCACTTCCCGATCGTATGAAATTGTGTAAGACACAGCAGGCTATTACTACCTTGACTTGCGTTTGGAATTTATACTGCATCACTGTCTTTAGAATGGAAAATATGCCTTTCATGACGCCAAAACAACGCTCAATGGCATTGCATAGTTGTGCATGTCGATAGTTATATAGCTCCTTTATGTTTGCAGGAGGCTCTCCGGGTTCGATATTCTTGCAAGTGATATCGAACACCACGGTATGGAGCCATAAAACCAGGTGAATGAGCATATCCAGCGTCGACAACATAATATTTCCCTACACATTTGAATGAATGTTGTATTAAGCGAATATTCGAAACATTCATTACTATTACTCAGATGGATAACAGTTGAAACCAATAACGAGTACCATTTGGGACAAATAACGGATCATCTGTTCGAGTCAGAGAGTTATGTAGCACCCTAGCATCTGAAGCTGAACCCTCCCAACCGGCCAAAACATACTAAAAAATTCATATCAAATGAACATGCCGCCAATACGTTTTGAGATAGGACCCCTTTCCGATTGCAAAAACTCGTATGGTCGGCTGCTTGTACATGAGCAAGAATGTGTGTCCCGTCAATTGGACCGACACAATCCTAATTGCATTTCATCAAATTTCATTTAGGGACAGACTTGTCAATGGAGGTATGTGAAATTCTCTATATATATAAATCTACTGTCAATTGAAATGATACTTGAAAGTACGCAGCCCAATGTAAATTTGTTTGGATCTCCACAGGAGTTTCTATTTCTGGTCTGACCTGTTTTACGTACTCGGGGTACAATGAGACAAGTGCATCCAGCACACGATGAAAGTGGCGACTAACGGTTTCACCCGATCGAATGAATTTGTGGCTTATTACCCGATTGCGAACGTTATGTCCACGGTGTGTAGGAAGATTACTAGTTGTTCTTCAAGACTGACATTACGAGTATCACTCAACTGTGTCTTCTCACGTAGTTTAGTACATAGTTCAAAGAATGCTTCTCGATTCATCCAGAGTTGAGTGACACAATCCCTGTCACTGGCCCGAATGATAGAGTTGATAAACCTTGCTTGCTCATCATCACTGCGTCGTGCCAGTTGCTTAAACAAGTAATGGCGATAGTATTCCCCAATAGCTGCTACACAAGCTGCCATCACTTGAACAACAATAGCCCTCTCCATCTCTTCATCCTCTTCATTATCCATCGTCATTTGATAACCTACACTAATAGGTATGTACGTGTTTTTAAAATAAATCTTAAATCACTAGTCTACTCCATATTCACATTCCATTCATTTCCTATGTCACTAAATATAGACGGTTTTGGAGATTGAATTCGAGATTTGTGACCCTAGATTCAAACAGATTTCAGTATTCAAATCTAAAAGAATGTTCCAATCCATTCTTTCATAAAATGAAACTGATTATGATTGTAGATATCTGTTTCAACTAACAGTCGAAACAGGAACTGTACACGGGTATCATCTGAATATAGATACACGTGATTGAAACAGAAACTAAACATGTATACATCAAACTGAATACATCAACACTTGATCTAAATTGCCAGTTCCGGGTATAAAGGTCTACTTCAAACTGGATCTAGAATCACCTAGATCATGTACATCTTGATTGCAACTGAAACTGATATCAAACATCTAAACCATTTCAAAATGAAAATGAAATCTGAAATTCTTATGGACATCGGAAACTGATACGAAACATATATACTTCAAATGAATATAGGCTCAGAATGACTGAAAATGCCACTTCCAGAACTGAGCATATACCTCCAACTGGATCTAGAATCACTTGAAATATGCATCCCTTGATTCAAACAGAAACTGACAGTTAACATCCCCACCATTTAAAATTGAATTTGGAATCTGAAACCGAAGTTGAAATCTACCGTCAAGGAAGACTGAAAACTGAAGCTTAATTTGAAAAATTAAACTGAATTTGGAAAGTGAACCTGATAGTAAACATATATACTTCAACCTGAATGCAGTCTTAGAATGATTGAAAGTGCCGGTTCTTGAATGAAAATATACATCTATCTGGAGCTAGAATCACTTGAATATAGAATATCTTGATCCAAACTAAAACTGAAAGTTAACATCCATACCAAATATAAAACAGAATTTGAAATATGAAACTGAATTTGAAAACTGAAACTGAATTTGAAAAGTGTATCTGAATTTGAAAATCCGAAACCGAAACTTGAAAACTGAATATAGACTTGAAAGGTGAAACTGAATTTGACAATCTGAAACTGAAACCGAATATGGAATCTTAAACAGGAAATATATATATATATATATATATATATATATACAATGGACTATATATTGCATCAGATTGATTGAATGTACCAGTTACAGAACTGAACAGATAGGAATTTGAAACTGAATCTACAAACTGAATACAGCAAAACTTGAATTAAATCTGTTGCGGGCCGGAACTGAACATCCACTTCAAAGTGGATCAACTGAATATAGACTCAGAGGAATCTGAAAATGCCAGTTCCAGAAATGAACAGATACCTCCAATTAGATCTGGAAACACTTTCAATACTCATCATTTGCTCTAAAAAAGAGAAACTGGCAGTTAACATCCATACCAATTAAAACTGATTTTGGAATCTGAAACTGAATTTCAAATTTGAAACAAGGAAGATATAAATCTGAAGCTGATTTTGAAAACTGAAACTAATTTTGGAATCTGTAACAGAAAGTAAACATATAAATTGACAGTTAACATCCATACCAATTAAAACTGATTTTGGAATCTGAAACTGAATTTTAAATCTAAGACAAGGAAGATTTGAAATCTGAAGCTGATTTTGATAACCAAAACTAATTTTGGAATCTGTAACAGAAAGTAAACATATATACATCAACCTGAATGTAGACATTTGAATGATTGACAGTGATTGGTCCAGAACTGAAAATAGACTTCAATCTGGAGGTAGAATCACTTGAATAATCACTTGATTCAAACTAAAACTGAAAATTGACATCCAAGCGAAATCTGAAAGTGAAATCGAAATCCGAAACTGATTTTCCAAACTGAAACTAATTTTAAAAACTGAAGTTGAATTTGAAAAGTGGATTTGAATTTAAAATCGACGCATAAATTTGAAAACTGAATCAGAAACTTGGAATCTGAAACAGGAACTATACATATATACAATGGACTAAATATTGCATCAGAATGATTGAAAGTGCCAGTTCCAGAACTGAAAATATACTTCAATCTAGAGGTGGAATCACTTAATTCAAACTAAAACTGAAAGTTGACATCCATGCGAAATCTGAAAGTGAAATCGAAATTTCAATCTGATTTTGAAAACTGAATGATGGGGACATCATGCGCGCACACACACGCACCCCCCCCCCCCCCTACGCACGTACATACGAAGAAGGAGGGCCCCATTGTCGATCTGGCTCGACGACGACATCCAAGGAGGGCTTCCTAGTTAGAAGACAAAGTTTGGTTCAAAAGAGTGGGCCCGATAGTCAAGTAAAGCCCATCGTGGGATCTCATGATCGTGGCCCACTAGTCGGATTGATCTCATACTTTAGGTCTTACTTATTGATATTATTTAAAACATCATGAACGCTTTAGATTTCTTTGTTTGATTTTTATTTTAGTTTACTTCATCGCCAAGTAATAGGTTGCGCATATAGTGCAAGTTTTGGGGTATAGGGTTTTCCTATAAATAGGCACCCCTTGTAGCTCTTTTGATTCCATTGAAGATTAATAAAAATTCTGTGTTTTCCTACTCTCTGAGTTGTGAAGCCTAATTAGGTGCAAAGCCCTCCCTTCATCGAAGGGTTAAGTACCGTGGTACGAAGCCACATCTATCCCGATTCACCCCCATCCATCGTCATCTCTACTACCAATCTTCTATCATCCCTTCTTCTCATCTCACCTTATTAGCTACACTTCGAATCAATCATCTATTGCAGTAATTCTCCTCCCCACAACAGAATTTCAGAATCTGGCCCTACAGGAGGGCTGAAACTTCAGCGGAGCACCACAAACAAACCGTGCATCGGCTCGAGCTGAGATTTGGGAGTTTTGGAGTCCATCCTTGGCCAACCAGGGCCAAAGATGTCTTTTTTTGAATAGTGGGCCCCACACGTGCGGCCGTGATCACATGCACGTGCGTCTAGGCCATTGTTGCTATCCGCGCGCGGGAACTATTTTCCAGTTTAGGTTTTCTTCTTATTTTACCCTCTCATACCAGTTTTTCATAAATGCTAACTCTAGACTACATTATCCTTAATTTATTTGCCCCTTTTTTCACCCTAGGGTTCCTTGAATTGAAATTGGTGAATCCCTTGGATTAGGGACTAATTCTTATGCATGTGTGGTTGATTTCTATTTCCCTTTGACATCGTTTGGCTTATAATTTTTATTGGTCTAGCCCTAGCCTGTGTCGGCCTGGACCCGCATAGATTCCCCTTTTATTGAATGTTTGGACTATCATGTGGGATGTGGAATTTGTGTAATTGTTTCTGAATTGGTATGATCTAAGCCTGAATTCTTGCACATCATACTTGAATTTCATGTCCTGTATCAAATTTGGTATCAGAGCTTAGGGTTCTTATAGGGGAATACATTATTTGTTTAGGGTTAGTTTGTTTGAGTCTGTCATGCATCTAGTCCATCACATGTAGCTTTTAGGAGTCCATAGTCCCTTATTTTATTAACTATATTGCTAGAGTAACATTGCATAGTCCCCTCATATAGAGTCTCATAGGATCATTTAGTCTCATATAGTCGTCGTAGAAAGTCCTTAAGTAGAGTTAGCAAGTTGTACGCCCACATGTACAGGTCATGGTTTTGGCTAGCACCCTACACTAAACATGAAACAACCGCTAGAGTCACTAAACAAGCTGTCACAGCAGATCGAGTCTTGGGATAAGTGCTTGGAACGAAGCATAGATCAACGCCTTAACCAAATAGAGGCCTCCCTCAGGACAAACCCCACTATTAGGGAAGATGGCCAATCTCAAGCAGGTGGCCAAAGGATAGACCAATGAATGGAGGTGGCCAAGGAATCAGTCATAGGCGTGCACCCGTACCTCCATCCCATGAGGGACATCAACATCATTATTTTGAGGGGTACAGCATGTGCGGCCTCGTGGCTAGAGAGAGTGCACCAGAGGCTAGTGTAGAGTTACCCATTGAGGCCATTCCGGTAGTGGATGAGTTTCGTGATGTCGTTCCCAATGATCTACTGAATGAGTCTCCTCCTAGGAGGGATATAGAGCACAACAGAACATAGGATACCGTAATACCTATAGCAGAGTTTGCGTTTAATAGTTCTGTCGATAGGTCCACAGGTCTCAGTCCTTATGAAGTCATTACTGGTTATAAACCTGGGAAACTTATTGATCTTGTCCCTATGTCACTGTCCCATAGGCTGTCAGAGTCTTTTGCGCATCAATTCATTCATGGCATCAAGAAATCTGGCAGAAGATCATGACTAGTAATGAACATTACTCACTTTCTGCATACCAACATAAACATTTCAAGAAATTCAATGTAAGGGACTCTGTGATGGTCCGCATCAGGCCAAAGCGGTACCCTCAGGGAAGTGTTCATAAATTACACGTGCGTAGCGCTGAACCATTCAAAATTATAAAACAAAACGGTCTCAATGCGTATGAGGTAGATCTTCCACCTTCCATGGGAATTAGTTCCACATTTAATGTGGAAGATCTAGTTGCATTTCAGGGGACCACTGATACATTGTCCAGCCTATCACCTAACCATCCCTAGCCTGTGTCGGCCTAGACCCGCATAGATTCCCCTTTCATTGAATGTTTGGACTATCATGTGGGATGTAGAATTTGTGTAATTGTTTCTGAATTAGTATGATCTAAGCCTGAATTCTTGCACATCATACTTGAATTTCATGTCCTGCATCACTGAAACTAATTTTAAGCCCTAAAACTAATTTTGAAAAGTGGATTTGAATTTGAATTTGAAATCGACGACAGAAATTTGAAAACTGAACCTGAAACTTGGAATCTGAAACAGGAAGTGTGTACATATATATAATGGACTAAATATTGCATCAGAATGATTGAAAGTGCCAGTTCCAAAACTGAAAATACACTTCAATCAGTAATCACTTGAATATAGAATCACTTGTTTGAAACAGATAATATGAGGCCCACCCTTTCATATCCATTTACAACCATATTTTCAAATTTGAAACTGAATTTGAAAGCTGGAATTGAAACAGAAATCCGAAAATGAATTCAAGCATAAATACCTGACACTAAGTACAGCAAAATTTGATTTAGATTGCCTGTTCCGGAACATCTACTTCAAAGTGAATCTACAATCTCTTGGATATAGAATAACATGTTTGCAATTGAAAGTGAGAGTATACGTCTATACCATTCTCAAACTGAAATTAAAAACTGAAACTAATATTGAAAACTAAAACCGCTACTCCTACTATTCAGTTGAAAATGACAAATCCATCCCTTGTTCACTGATATTGAGATATGAAAATGAAATTGAAATCTGCAACTGATATTGAAATCTATATCTGAATTTGAAATCTGAAACTGAATATGAAATCAGAAACTGAATATAGACTTAGAATCACTTGCATATCTCATCAGTTTATTCAAACCGATTCTGAAAGTAAACATCCATCCCAAAAAAAAATAAAGAAAGAGACTTGAGATATGTACTTCAAACTGGTATAGAAAGATACACGCTAGTGGAAAATGGGAAAATTATAGAAAGTTATATGCCAGAGGAATCTTAGACTAAACATATATACTTCAAACAGCTATGATAGTTAATTGCCAGTGGTCATGGGAATCTGTAATAACAGTCGACATGGGCAGAGCATGAACATTATACAGATGTGCAGGCCTGTGCATGTATGCTCCCAAAAATAGGACTTGCTCCCAGTGTAGGTTTTAAAATGCCACAGATCCTACTCTAATAACTGGTAAGGCAGTACCTAGTCTCCTATATCAAATCAGATATACGGCTTGGAGGTCCCTACTCGAAAATTTCTGTCATGCACAACTCAAAGACAATAGGAGCCTGCCATTAGTACAAAACCTCAGAAGGAGATGGGCGACCATATACATCAGTGCATGTCGGCCTGATCACCTACAATCTGCTACGAGCCAACCTGTACTGGGCATTTTAACATTCCAGCCAACAGCCGTAAACGAGATCAGGCAATTAACTACCCGTCCGCCCCATGCTGAAAATTTCAAAAGCCCCAAATTTCTCCAGAGAGAAAAAAATAATCATAAACCCTGCAATAGATGATCAGGCCTACGTGCAACAAAACTGCCACTCTCTCAAACTATTTCCGACCGTGATTTTGTAGAAAACAGGAAAGAAAATAACCATTCTCAAACCATGGACGACCGTGGACAGGGGCGAGAAAGATCCGTTACCTTTGCAGAAAAATTCCAGCAACGTCCGCAGCTGAAGGTCCTTACACCCAATCACGCCTGCATCTTGCATCCCCTTCCTTAAATCCACCATTTTTGGCGTGAAAGAATTCACTCCCGCCATTTTTGCCCCTCTCAACTGATGGACAGAGTTTTCCCATCACTCAGTTCGTACGAAGGACTGAGGAAATCAGGTGGGATGGGCGAGAGAGAGAAGTTCCAACGGCGTTTCCAACACGGGATTGCGAAATCCCTCCATATCCCGCCTCCTGTCGTACGATGGACAAGACTGCTCCCATCCCTTGCGGTCCAAATGACACTCGAGTATATCAGGATGGGATTTGACAATTCCATCCCTCCTACTCCCACCTAAGTCGCCTACCCAAACACGCCCT
Organism: Magnolia sinica; assembly: GCF_029962835.1. NCBI lineage: Eukaryota > Viridiplantae > Streptophyta > Magnoliopsida > Magnoliales > Magnoliaceae > Magnolia > Magnolia sinica. Next base: position 87,181,086 of record NC_080576.1, on the reverse strand, counting down.
AAGAGCAAAGCAAGACAATGTAACATGTCAACCAAGTTTCACTTGACTTGGTCGAGTCACGAAAAAGTACGAAGAAATCATCAAAGTCATAACATTTTTGTAACTTTGCTGGGTCAAAACCTTTTTCGACTCAATCATCATCATCATCATCTCAGCCTTATCACAACTAATTGGGGCCGGCATCATCATCACCTTTTTTATACTTAATGGCTCACTCGGGTCAGTCATGGGTGAACTCAATGACTTAGCCAACCTTGCTTTCCTGGCCCTTCAAATCTAATCAATGTTCTCTCCTTCCCAAGCCCCCACTGATCTTCATTGCACATATGACCCGACCATCTTGATTTGCTCTCCGCCATTCTCTTATTAGGATTACCAGGTAGCTTCAAAACTAACATATATCTTCACCATCATAGACTTGCACTGCTATTTGGAGTAGGCTTATATCTCATGGTAGCTTGGTAATAATTCAAGATGGAATGATGGATGCCCACTTGATATCAACCCTCCTCAACCTTGGATGTTAACCAGAAAATCCAATTGGAGTAGTCTTATATCTCATGGTAGCTTGGTAATAATTCAAGATGGATGCCCACCTGATATCAACCCTCCTCAACCTTGGATGTTAACCGGCAAGGGAAATTGCACACCGGGTGGATTACCTACTTCAATAAATACGGCTATGTTTCAAAAAGAAAGATTTCAGAATCCCTTTATTCTTCTTCTTCTTCTTCTTTTTTTAATCCAACAAGTTTGTTTTGAAACATTTCAAACAAGCATGTCACCTAGGGCCCGTTTGAATACCCCCAAATAAGTTACTTTTTCTACTTACAGCAGTAGATAAGAAACTTAATTCAGATAAGTTTGGTTTATGATTAGTTGTAAGTAACTTTTTTACTTAAAAGTACTATATCACTTCAGTTATTTCTTTTAGCTTTTCTACTTTTCATAAGTTTCTAAAGAGAGGCATAAGGGAGATGAAAGAAGAGAAGCTGATAAGTATGTTGTTTACCAAACATACTTTTCTTAATAAGTAGAAACTAAGATAAGCTACTTGTGGCATAAGTAACTTATCTTAAGCAACTTACGATCCAAACACCCCCCTAGTGTCTCATAGCACCCTATAACACAGATTCCCTTCCTCAAAATGATACTGTTATTGGTCTTATGGGTAAGGCAAATTTAGTTATAGTTTAGTCATCGCTCATCAGTTATTACCTTTACCTTCTTACACTTCAAGGAGTATTATAATTATGATGCACTAGTAGGAAACCGCATGATGCACAGTGCACATGGCAGGTTGAATTATCAATTCGGTCCATCCATCTATTGGGTCCTAATAAGGACTGCTTATGTTTCAAAAACAAAACCTATGAGGCAAACCTATCCTGCTATCCATTACTTTTCCTTGACGATCAACGGCTTTTGTTTTCTACCACCATTTTAGTGACCAGCAATGGATAGAATGTCAAATAGGTGCAATGTTTTTCTATGCATGCCATCCATGCTAGGGCCCAACATATGAATGGACCGATTGGTACATAGACATGCCATGGTCACCACCAACCAAAGGATGCCTTTACAATATTCCTATTCCTCCGGCTGTAGGATCAAACCCATTGGCAGTTTTTATGGTAACCATACAGGACCATTGCAAAGAGTCTCATTCTTGGAGGTTCGGTTAGATAAATTCTAAGGTATTGCTGTAAGATACATGTCAACTTTAGCTGTTGATCTGGGGTCTTTTTCCATGATCCAAACTGTCAAATATGATACGCCTCACCATTGATTTGGGTTGTCCAGAAAATCTCCTATATATAAATATTTTATCCTTTTCATTATTCAAAGGTTAAGTTGACTGTGCAATTTCAATAGAAAATATTCATATGATCAAAGGGTTCAAATATTTCAATCTAAGAGTTCCTATTCTTGCCAATCCCCCATTCAAGGTGAGGACACTCATGTAACGGTTTGGATCATTGAAAGATGACCCACATTTGGATCAAAGCATTTCAAGAGAAATCATGAAATGCATGCAAGAAAAGCAATGTCAAAACACAACACTTGAGTGAATACACAAAAAGCATTGTACCTCCAGGTATGTCACGGCCGAATTTTGGAATAGGTATCGATGCCAAGAGTGGGATGTTGGATTCTAGAACTTTCAAAACAGCAGGGAAAAACGATGAACTGTACAACTCCATTTTCCCCACTTCATCAATGATGAAGAGATCAGTGTCTTCTTTAATCTGACATAAGAACATGATTCATGGATGTAAGGTGCAGAACCTACCACCACTACAATTAAATATTTTTTAAAAAAAATTCTAGGGTTCTTAGCCTCAGTAAATATCATGCTTTCAAATTGGTCCCGGTTAGCATATTGCTCACCACCGATTTGGGGTCTCATCTCACCCCTTGGACAAGGTAGCTGTATCATTCATGGGCAACACCAGTACATACCGAGCAATACGTACCAGTTTTGGGCGATACAACAGACTATCGTAAATATATACTTAGCTGTTCAACTCTATTCATATGAGGCCCATGCTCGGTGATCCGGACAGTTGATCTAAGTAGACCCCATCCTGGATGGGCGATACCCCAAAAACTTACCAGATTGTTAGATCCAACCCATCAAGATTTGGAATTTTCTCCACTAAATGTGCACCATTGATGGAACTATCTTAACCACATATTTGTAAGAAAGCAGTGAAATGGTGAAATAGTTAGGATCTTCAAATCTGGGATACTTCCGTGGCACCCCAATTTATGGCGGGGTCAATCAGATCGGCAATCTGGATCAGCAAACAAATAGCATTGCATGTCTAGAACTGGGAACCTCAGAAAACCATACATATGTCAAGGCTCAGGACCCTACGATTTTAATTACCAAATATTTTTGGCCATTCAAAGTTTTACAAACCACCAGCCTACCTGCAACTCGGGCTGTGCCAGTGATTCAAATGATGCAACATCTACTTTATACTTCCCAACAGTTGGCCATCTGAGAGACTCTGCACTGTCATTGTGAAATATGCATTAGCTGAAGATAAAAGCGAGCTGACAGATTTCAACCAGAACAGCGACAACTCAAAATAAAAACTAAAAAAGAAAGAAACAAAGAAAGAGAAAAGGAAAAAGATATCAAGAAACATTAAATGTTCTAAGAGTTCATTTGGAGAACCGCCTTTTGGGGGCCAGATTGGATGCAGTCCACAATTGAGGTATGAATGAGCTCAATTGCTATCTGGGCCATAGCTTAAAAACCCAGAAAGTTGACTTGATGTCCAATCGGATCAGGTCGACTCAAAGACTCAAATGAGTCTTAAGATGACTGGACTCCATATTTAACATAAATTAAAAACATTTGGAGTGCAAAAAATACTTAAAATAATTGGCAGTGTTCAAATACAAAATATAGTAAAAGTCAACATAAAATTTGTTGGAGTCCAGTTGCTGGTTTGTGTTTGGAGAGTTGAAGTTGTGAGTTCGAATTTCATTGGCATCAATTTGCCTTTGCTGGCCAACAGCAGTTGACCCGGTGATCAACTTGCTTTGAATCATGCCAAGTCTATCAACAAGTCGAGTCGAGTCGAGTCGTGCCTCAACTGCATCATGCTTGTGACTGAGTTTCTTACAAACTCCGCTCAAAATCTTGCCAAGTCAAGTTGACTCAGCTATAAATTCAAAAATAAAAAATTAAAAAAAATAAAATAAAAAATGACTCAGCTGTGTTTAGACCCACCAAGTTTTAGAACTATGATTTGGGGTGAAAAGGCAGGAAAGAGGGAACCCGGCAGATAAGTTCCTGTTTCCTCAACCACTCCCCGAACACACAACAGATTGATTCCTCTGGGAAAGAGGAATCAACCCCAGGTTGATACAGCCAACCAAGCCTTAAATGATGAAAAAGATATATTGAGAGCAAGAAACAGCCTCACGCTGCTACAGTTTCTCACGATTAGGGCAACAACTTGAAATTACTGAAAGTAGCAAGAGCCTTTAAATTGATTCATGAGCCAAACCAAATGGATAAGGACCTGTCTATAGAATGAGTAAAATCCCATCTTTTGGGATTTTTCATTCAAGAGGATAGGAATTCAAGTTTTCAAGTGTTCGATTTATTCAAAATCTCACCGTTAGCTGGGGGTGACGTTGAAAGCACCCTTTTCAAATTCATACAGGAGTCACAACAACTGAATGGGAGCTATCCTACCCAATTCAATAGGATCTGCACCTGTCCAAACAGGCCCTAAGTGTGCAAGTCCAGTCTGACTGAAAATCCAACCTCTCAATATTCCAATACTCAAATGATGGAGAACAATCGCCTACCTATGCACATCATGTTTCATGAAAGGAGAATAGCAAACCGCATGCAAGGTTTTATATTCAGAATACTCGATTGCTTTCGATGTCAGCAATATGCGATGTCAAAGAAACAGTAGAGCGCAGCTTGCCTGAAACAGACATGCATTTTATCGAAGGGAATAAGCAGATTCTTTTTTTTTTTTCAATTGGCAAAATGAAACATTTAGATAAAGCTGGAACAAGACTGTAACATAAAAGCATTATTGCCTAGAATTCAATTTGTAAGTTACGATCGCAACCGTTGCAGAACTAAGTCGTGATTCATTCTACAGACCCTTAAAGGGTACACCATATGGCTCCTCTTAGCTGGTTCATGTGCCTTAAGATTGAGGTTCAAGGAGCTGGTGCTAACATCATCTTCATCAATAAAAGAGTACAAAGTTGAACAAGACGCACTCTAACAAGAAACTCTTGAACTAGACTGACATATGATGAATACCGGCCACATATGATCAAATGGTTCCCAAGAATTGTCAGGCCCATCCAAGAATCCTGATTAAACATCAAACTGTTCAGACTGATGATCTGGACCACACTGAAGGCCCAGATTGTCTGATGGTTAGGACAATATTAAGTATTAACAGTCAAATAGTCCAGATCAGATCAATGGTACAATTGCACTGTGGAGTCATCAAAGTCCAAAGTATCTACTATTTAATTACTTATAGTTAGTCATGACTTGTTGAACAAGTCTCTGTTTAGTATCAGTAAGTCCGTGTGTATGATGACACGAACCCCATTTTTAGTCGACTTTCAAGTAAGACCAAGTTCATGTTTTTCAAGAATAAAAACATTATTAGAGTCAATGTTTTAAATATCGTTATTGCGTAATGTATTGCACCCTTGGGATACGGATACATATCGGTTATCGCATGGGATATATTGGTCACATCGCATAATGTATCCTTGTTGTTAGGAAACATGGGAACATTGGGAAATTGGTCAGATTTTTTAAGGAAACTTCAAGGATTGTTGAAAAAGACATCAATACACAATTAAAAATCTAAACATTACCAAAAAAAAAAAGAAAAAAAGTGCACATGATTGGGGTTTCCTTTGTATGGGGTCCTAATGCATGCATTGTCCAACTGAATTGATGCAAGTATATTTAAAGTCTATTCATTTAATTTATAAATGTAAGAATACATGTATGGAAACACAAGCAATACATTTAAAAGCAAAAGATTACATGTTTGATTTTGTGTTTGGATACAAAGATTGCAACTGATTTGCGAGAAATTTAGAAATTTTGATTTTTCCCAAATTTCCGCAACTTGCCCCATCTCCCTCAAATCTCAAAATCAAAGCTCCAAATCCCTGATTTTCCATGGAAGACATAAAGAATCATAGATTTGTAACCATTTGACACTGATTTAACGTGATTTACAGTGCGCGCGCGTGCGCACACACAAAAAAAAAGGAAGAAGAAGAAGAAGAAGAAGAAAGAAAGAAAGAAAGGATCGAAAATAAAAAATACTCACCGGATCGAATAGGTGGGACATATCGGCACTACCTACACATTTCGTATCGCATAGGTGGGTACCAGATATATCGTGGGATATATCAGCCGATATCATCGATATTTAAAACATTGTCAATGTTTTAAATATCGTTATCGCGTAATGTATCGCACCCTTGAAATACGGATAAATATCAGTTACAACATGGGATATATCGGTTGTATTGCATAATGTATCATTGGAAACATGGGAACATTGGGAAATTGGTCGAATTTGTCAATGAAACTTCAGGGATTGTTGAAAAAGACATCAATACACACTTCGAAATCAAAACATTACAAAAAAAAAAAAAAAGTGCACATAATAGGGGTTTCCTTTGTATGGGGTCCTAATATATGTGCTTTCCAACTGAACTGATGCAAGTATATTCAAAGTATATTCATATAACTTATAAACATAAGAAGACGTGTATGGAAACACAAGCAATACATTCAAAAGCAAGAGAAGAATAACCAGATCAAATTACATATACGTTTAATTTTGTTTTTGGATACAAAGATTGCAACTGATTTATGAGAAATTGAGAAATTTTTATTTTTCTCAATTTTCAGCAACTTGACCCATCTACCCCAAATCTCGAAATTAAAGTTCCAAATCCATAATTTTTCATGGAAAACATAAAGAATCATATATTTGTAACCATTTGACACTAGTTTACCGTGATTTAAAACAAAAACATAAATCGGAAATTGAAAATGCACACTGGATCGAATAGGTGGGATATGTAGGCATTACCTGTCTGTGCATTTCGTATCGCATAGTTGGGATACAACATACAAGATATATTGTGGGATATATCGGCTGATATCGTCGATATTTAAAACATTGGTGATTATATCCTTTCCAATCCCATAGTAGTTAGGTAGATTGCTGAATGAGGACCATGCATCTTTGGCTTTATGAAGGTCCCTAACAATGCATAAATTGGATCTTGTGACCCCACCCATCTAGGCCCTTTCAACTCAAGGAATCCAAAATAGCCATTCCTAATAAGGGCCTATTAGACAAGCATAAATCCATAACAAGATCTGATCGAGAAGCCCATGTAGCCCAGCTAGCAACCATAAGCTGATTTTCAACTTAAGTGAATCCATTGAAGACATTCTATCCTAAAAAATTCTGGAATTATCCTTTTCCAAATCCCCCAAATTATACTGAGAGGCACCATCTTCCAAAAAATGTTCCCATAAGTGGGAAATGGTCCTGTCACCCATCGCCTATAAGATCTAGAAGAGAGCCATTGAGGGTCCGAGAACTCAAAAAAATGACAGAGAAATTCGACACACCAACAAATTTGCTGTGAAGAAAAACGGTTCCCCTGCTTCATTATTCTCTCTGCACATGATACACATATTGCACATCGCAAAGTCCCTCTTTTTGATATTATCAATGGTGAGGATTTTATGGACCAAGGAAATCCATGCAAACACTTTGACTCTAGGTGGAGCCCAAATCTTCCATCACCCTAGAGTTGGGGGGGAGGTGCCATCACTATCAAAAAGAGTTGGAAGAAAAGGACTTAGAAGAGAAGAAACTAGTCTTCGACCCTTTCCAGACTTCCCATCTTCAATCAAGGCATCACATTGCACCTCGCACAACTTTCTCATAAGCCTACCAAAGGAGTTCATCTCATCATTGCACAGATCTTTGTGAAGCAACATTCCAAATAACCGATTCTCCAATCCAATGGTAGCTTTCTGAAACCTTCACCATCTCTATCAACAAAGAGCTCAAAGCAAGAAGGAAAATTTTCCACCAGAGGAACGAAATGAAGCCAAACATCCCACCAAAGCTCACCTTACTGCCTAGGCCAATGATGACATGAATCCCAAATTTGAGCAATTGGAAGATCCTATTGCCTTCATTAGAGACTCTACCCACTGCAATAATCACTTTACAAACCTCCGAGCCCCCCTTCCTAGTAGGGATGTTTGGGAATATCCTCATCTTTAGGAACATCCTCCTTCAAGTCGCCTTATTTCCTACAACGATTGTCTCGCCACATCACATTCACTCTTCACCAAACCTCCACCGCCATCTTCCAAGAAAGGCTCGGGTTTCCTTTTCCTAATCCTCCCTAGACCGATGTCACCTTCTCTCTCAATTCTCACATTTTCTCCTACTGCACATTTGTGACTCTCAAATGTCCCTTCCAAAAGAAAACCTCTTAATAAATTTTCAATTATTTTGGCCAATCCAGCCAAAATCTTAATGATAAGGGAGAATGGACTTTGATAAGTGTGTGATTCTTCTTACACGGGCAAGTAGAATCTTTTCCAACCTACCAATGATTTCTCAATTTTCTCAATAATGGGAAACCAAAAGGAGGACGCTCTAAGATTTCCACAAAGCAGGAGACCTAGGTCTTTGATCAAGAGGCTCAATTTGCTATGCACCATCTAATCCACCAAAGCTTCCTCATTTACAATTACTCCAACCAGCACAATTTTCCTTTCAGACCCGACACTACTTCGAGGCAAAGGAGGACATCTTTAAGAGTTTTTGTTTGATCCCAAGAGGCATTGCATATCATAAGAGTGTCATCCGCAAATTGGAAATGGCAATAGATAATTCAAGCAAACCCACGTGGAAACCTTTCATGAGAACAAAATTAGAGGCACTCACCAAAAGAAGGCCCGAACTCTCTATAAGTATAGAGAAAAGTAAGGGAGAAAGTGGGTCTCTTGTTGAAAGGCCTTTCAACTAGGAAAGAAGCCAATCAATGAACCATTACTCAGGATTGAGAACAAAGCTTACGAAATACATCCATTAATCCATAGATTAAAAAAAATTTACTGTCAGTGATCCATTTGATCCATATGAAGTCAAATCCCATTCTCTGAAAAGAATACAACAAGAAATCCCAATTCACATGTTCATAAGCCTTTTCCATAAAATCCCAATTCACGTGTTCTTAAGCCTTTTCCATATCAATCTTACATAGGCTGCCAGCTTTACTTATTTCTTCCTCAAGTCAATGCGCTCATTAGATTAAGGATGCTGTATAAAACCTGAATATCCTTCATAAACACCCCTAAGGACTATGAGATAACAGAGCTCCTAGCTTCTCCAAGTCCGACAAATAGGCAAACATTTGGCAAGGATTTTGTATACACTTCCATCTAAGCTAATTGGTTGGAAATCCCTAAAAACCATTGGCATTCCAACCATGGGGATATAATGTAATGAAAGTGGAATTCATGCTTTTGTTCCAAATCGAGCTATCGCGGAATTCTTCTTCTTTTTTTAACATTGATAATTTTATTAAAAGAGACCAAAGCCTAAAAAATATAAAGAAAGAAAAAAAGGTAAAAAGGAAAAGGAAAACTACAACTCTAGCCAGCTATCAGGAACTGAGCAATAGCCTTAAATCGCCCAATCCAATATATGTACTTTAGCCCTACTAAAGATCTCCAAAAATCACCCCTCCCAATTCCTGAAGCATCGATTATTCCTTTCCAGCCAAAGGAACCAGATTCCCGCTACTAGAGAAAGGCGCCAATCTTTTTACCCCATCTTGCCTATTCCAATCGTATCCTAACTACTTCCAATCCTATTCCAATCGAATAGATACCTCATTGTCATTTTTCCCAAGAAAAAATTGTATTTGAGATGTTAAATATCGCACAGAATGCATCCACCCCAAGCAATACCCAAAATCTCACCCATCTAGTTGTATGATAGCTGTTCTAGTGGCTCATGTCAATGAAGTTGCAGAAATGCCTATTTGCATAAAGTTATTGGTCGTCTCATCACCTATATTTCATTCGCTCACTCACCTCTTGTCACAACCAATGTTATTCATCTCCACGGCTATGTTACTTTTTTCTGCTTTTAAATAAATGTTTTATGAGTCTCTCCAAACTCAAGTTCCTCTTTTCAAAGCACCTTAAGTTTGATGAATGATGTTAGCGAAAATCTTTCTTTAATTATCATGTTAGCCCTTGTTCTAAAGCAAGTGGTTAACTGTCCTGCATCACTTTTACTTCATTTTGCCCCACTTCTCCTCATTCCTACTACTTCCATTACCGCCCTCCATTCTTTTAATTTAACTTTAATAAATTAGAGTTTCTTTGAAAGCTTAAAGCATGCCCATCGTTGAACTTGGCAATTCGTCCATCACTCTTTCACCATAAATCTAAAATTCTTGTATCTCAACCATTCATTCTTGAATTTGAATGGAACCAGACCATCTCTAACCACTTTGGTTCTAAAGAGAATGGGCCAATGATCCGACACATGCTTCCATAAAGTTTCTTGTCTGGGGAAGGGGAATTTAATCTCCTACTCTCCATTGATGGTGAATACCACAATCTTAGTAAGTTTACCAAACTCTTCAAATGCTAGTGTTAAATCATTGCACCCCATGCAAGGCCAAAACCTACCAAGAACACGTCATAAGGGCTTCACCTCTCAGTTTACATTCTTCATTTTGCTATTCTCATCTTCAACTTCATGTGGATCCTGGGGATGCAATTCTCTCTTCTCCAAATAGCAAATCCAAACTCTTCGGTTGGATGCATTGTAAGCCTTCATACTCCAAACAATGAGACTTTCGATATCAACACCCAAATGGGCCAAACTCCACTGGCCCTAAAGAGGTCCAAAAGCAGCCACAAGATTGATGAAATCCTTCCACAACACCTATAGCACTATATTTAAACCAAATTAGGACCTTTCAGGGGATAATTGTGGCCCGCTAAAGATCATCAAAGGATTCACACAAGCTCATCGAAGAACATGCAGTTTGTTGAGCTTCCCTTCGATGAAGAGAAAGGATATTAGACAAGTCCTTGTGTTTTCCAAAATCATCATCGTCAACACCTAAGCTTATGCCAACTAATTGAGTCGGCTACGCAAGTACGTTTCCGCCATTCAACTCTATCAAGGACCATATCCTCAGTTAAACCATAGGTCATCAATGGTAAAGGGGGCATGTGCATTAAAAAAGGGAGGCAAAAATCACTGCTCTCAGAAAGCAACTATAAAAGTTACAGACATGAATGGAGTATAGAAGATACCTGGAAATAGTCGTGGAAGCAAGGGGTCCCCTTCTACCATCTAACGTCACCACCTCAAATCCCACCCTTTCATTGTTTCCCTCTCTAATCTCACCTAGTATAGTTACATATATCATCAGCACCCATGAAGGAGACTTAAGGCTATGAATGGTCACTATTGAATTGACAAAATAAGTTCAATTAATTGGAAATGACCAAATTACAGCTAAACATAGTTTGCAAATTCATTCATGTCTGCACTGAAATCAGCCAATTCAATGCAGAACAGCCACGGGTTGAACCGAACTTTGGACTAAATCTGTTTACCCATGAATCGGTTGTAATCAGCTTATTCACGTTGTGAATTAGTGAATCAGTCCTATTCGGTGAATTTGACTGACTTGTGCCATTCTCTTAATCAAGCCTACCACAGCAACTTTTTCTCAAAGATTCTACAACCTCTTTCTTTCCAGAGGCCCAACATCCTAACAGATGGCATCATTTCCAAAGCACTTTACACTTTAATTGAAGCAGACCAGCCAACAACTCGTGGATCAACTCATTGTAGGTCAAAGCTTATTATATATTCTCATTTTGTAGTTTTTCTTCTTATTCTGGAACTTGAAACATATTTTAGGCCATGTTTGGCATGTGGCAATTAAAGAAGCATAGAAAAATATTTTGGAATTTTGGAATTTCTACTCTTAGAACTTCCAGGAAAAAAAAAAATTCCCGAAGTGGGGTTCTTTTGTCCTGTATCGGAAAGGAATCCAGACAAGCATCATTTCATGACTTCTGGAAATTCAATTAAGAGAAAAAAATCCCAAAAATAGAGAATTACTTTACCCCAAACCCGAGCCAAATGAAGCCTTAAATAAGTTTTAGTTATCAAAATGACAACATCTCATGCACAAATAGTTGTAGATGAGTTTTTTCATGCAACTAGTTGCGTGTGTGCGTGTGTGGTGAGGGGGATGGCGTGTCTATGGCATCCAACCCACCCCAATAGGGTCGCTCTGCTCCATAGTAGAAATGGGTCACGCATAAAATCAGTCCAATCCAACTATTAGGCGGGGCACACCACGGAAAACATTGGACAACACCAGAAACCTCCACATTCACGTGGGGCCCAACTTAATGGTTGGATTGGCCTAATTTTTGGGGCGTCCCACTTTCATGGTGTGGTGACCCTGCTGGATGGGTTGAATGCTATAGAAAGTTACAAAACACCATGGTGGGCTCCACACACAACTAGTAGTGCATGATACATAATCTAAGCATGCGCGTGCATGCATACACAACACTCAGACACGAGCAGCCACTCCCAAGTGAACTAGGAATCCCCTAGTTCCAGGTTGGAAGCACCCAATTCAACCTGCTTGATTCCGCATTCGGTAAGCAATCAACCAACTCCTATGGCATTGCTCACAAAGAAGAAGCAGCCCCAAAATTGCAATTGCATTCCTCTCAATCCCAACTCGAAAGCAATTCAATCGCTATCCGAAGCCAAATCCCTCCACGCAAGTACAAAGTACTTTTCAGTAACAACAATTTGGTCATTTCTACTTAACTGAAATAGTGATTGCAATCCAATTCAATAGTGTCATCCAAACGCAGCTAAACTGTGACAAAAAAGAAAGGGGGGGAAAGGGAGAGGCATCCTTACGCGTGTAAAAGCCTTGAACGTTGAGAGTAGGATTTGAGATTTTCAGACTCTCCAACACCTTCATCACCAACGTCGTCTTTCCTATCCCCTTTTATTTTAAATAAAACAAAATAAAAAATTATTTTCATTTATTTATTTATTTTTAATATTAGAACAGAGAGACAGACAGACAGACAGATAGACAGAGAGAGATGGGGATATATATACAGGAGGACCAGTGACGAGGAAGCACTTCCCTGGAGTGGCCATTTTCTTTCCTTTCTTTCTTCTGTTTTTTTCGCCTGCTGGCCTTGGTTTTGCTCTCTTATACACAGAGGTGCGGTGTATACAAGCAGTCTAACGGGCATGGACGGGGATTGCGTACTGACACTGTCAGTATCGACGTGGGTACTGGACTGTTCTATGTGGGCCCCAAAATGATGTATTATTTTATCCACGCCGTCCATCCATTTTGGGTCATTATTTTAGGTCATCAGACCAAAAATGAGGCAGATCCAGATCTCAGGTGGACGAAACTATGGGAAAACAGCGGTGAATGAATGCTTACCATTGAAAATTTCCTGTCCCACTGCAATATTTATTTGACATCCAACCTGTTGATTAGGTCAAAAATACCTGAATGAAAGGAAAAAAACAAATATCAGCTTGATCTAAAACTTGTGGCCCCAAGAAGTTTGTAATGGTGAGCGTTCAATCAACACTGTTTCCATTAGTGTGGTCCACTTAAGATTTTGATCTCCCTCATTTCTGGTACTATATCCTAAAATGATGTGTAAAAATGGATTTACGGAGTGGATAAAACGTATATATCATAGTGGGCCCACAGAGCACCGTCCAGTAACGAATGGCTGCTAGCGTCAGTAGGCAAACCGCGTCCAACGGTCACCTGAGATTAGGGTCCACCTGAGATTTTGATCTGCTTTATTTTTTGAATCATTTCGTAGAATGAGATTTTCAATACGGATGGACGGCCTGGATTTAGTCATATACATCAGTGGCCCCCACAGTCAGGGGTCCCACTCGCCTCGTGGATCGGGGTCTTATCTAATCCGCTCTCTGTTAAAGAACCATATCTAATATACGTTACCGTGCCTTTTTTAGAAACAGGTTTTCCAAAAAGCCGCCTCATTATTACATATATTTCTCATTCTGACTGCCCAAATGTGTGGTCACTCAGGTAGGCCTAAAATCCACTCTGACCATAACGTGTGTCAGATAAGCCAAGAGCCCCAACATCAGCTCTATCTGTGACTGTGATTGGAACAGACCAAGTGATTGGAAACAAAGTACAAGGCAACGCCTACCCTCTAAACCATTTTCATTAGTGTGGCCCATGTAAATCAAGGATGGATATATAATTTTTTGGACACTAGCCTAAATGATTTTTCTTGTAATACAATAACTGGAGTGGATTTTATACAATTATCACAGTGGGCTTTATAAAGGAACTTCTGTCTTCTAACCGTTTGTTTTGGTCTGACCTACCGGAATCACAAGTCAACCTGATTTTCTTCTCTTTCGGCCTGATATGAAACTCAATATCTAATGGTTTGAGTGGATCTTATATAAACATAACGGTGAGCCCATCAAAATCAAGACCCGCCTCCATATAATTCCTTTTTTTATATATAAATAATGCCTCTTTATAAAGAGAAGACAATTTTTGAGGGGCCATTCTGATGTATACGCCAAAATCTACTCTGACCATTAGATATATAATTCAAGTTGGTTCAAGCAAAAAATAAAGCTGACTTATGATTCAAGTGGGCCACACCAAATGATAAGTTGAGAGAGACATTCACCTTTGATTTTTACTAAGCCCATTGTAATGATTATAAGAAATCGGTTCCAACCATTAGTGCTATGCCAAAATGTATGTCTATGGCCTAAAATTCAGGCCTATCTGTGATTTAGGTGGACCATAACAAGGAAAACAGTTTGGCAATTGTCACCCTGTAGACTATTTTTAATCTCGTGGTCCACTTGAATTATGGATGCGGTGAATTTTGGGCCTTGAGCTTAACATGATATGGCACACTTGGTGGTTGTGGTGGATTTTTACTTAAACAGCATAGTGTGGCCCATCCAAACAGCCAACCTGTTTGACGCATACCCAATCAACCGTTAAAGAAATGTAATGAAAGGCAGCAGAATAATAATTATATGGATTAATGGTAGAGCTTTTTGAAAACCTTTTTGATAAACTTATTGAAAAAAGTTCTAGAATGTAAATTTCATATTAATTAGGTTGTTTATTGTTAACTTCCCTTTCTTTTTCGAGATAGCATTAGTGGGAAGGCACACCGTTAGGTAATTAGAACGGCACATTGGGTGAGAGGCTTGGGTCCCGAATGGGTAAATAGGTCTATCATGGGTTATCGGACTCGCCCCAATCTAAATTTTGTGGCCCATCTAGAAGCTAAGTTGGCTTCAGTCGCTCATTTTGAACCTGGTTAAAATTTAGATCTAGGAGCTTTGGTTTGGCTTGCAGCGAGTCTATCTAATTTTATCAAGAATATTATGCATAGCCTAGGGTATGGCAACAAGGTTTCCCACAATGGTAACAGCGAACATAACAGCCATCACCGTAATAATACTGATTGTAATAGCTGTTACGGCTCCTTTCAGGAAAAAAAAAAAAAAAAGAAACACAAACGGCTATGACACTATTATGAGACTCTTACAAGCAATTACAAGGCTGTTGGAGACCATTACAACCATTTTTATGGATCTCTCTGAGTTGAAATGTATGAAATGTGATCCTTAACTCATAGCGCCTGTCTAATGTTGCATTGGTGTTTTTTTTCGGAAAAAGGGAATACGAAGTTTTATTTTTTTTTAAATGGACTAATGGTCGGGGCCTTTTCAATTTCTAAAAATTCTAAATCTCCTCCAATTTTTTATATTTCCTACCTTGTTGTTTTTCCTTTTAAGGCATTAAAAAAGGATACGCACGCTTCATGTATCCATCTGTCAAGGTGCCGTATCTTTGAAAATAGCACGTCAACATCCTTCTGCACCAGTTCAACATACCGAGGGACATGAACTATCTCAAAGACAACAACTAAGTGCATGCCTTGAACTAGTGGCGACTCAAAATTATCATCGGTTGAACAATTATCGCCTCCCAAATCTCCCAACAGTTGTGGAGTTCCATTAAATTTGTTTCGTTATACTCGCATTTTCCTATTTTCATTGCTTTAGTTTCAACACCATGTAGATTTTGTATACCACTCTATTTGATGATTAGATTGCCCATGGATATCTACACAAATGTACCATTATGAAAAACTTTTCTAGCCCACCCCCTTATTTCTAATATCACAACACTGCTACTAAGTGGACCACCTTTATTTTTCATTTGTAGCGCCTACACAATTAGGTCCACATAGTGGATGGCTTTGATATTTCATCTCTATGCCATGCCGGCATATGTGGTGGTGTATGCATTAACTAACTTGTACACATGTATGGGGTACCAAAGCCCTTAAATATACTAAGGTGCACGGCAACATGCACATATGTGGAGAGAACAGGAGGAGAAATTGGAAGGTAGAATGAAAGAAAGAGGGAGAGGCAAAGTGACCAAAATTCTCTACACCATTCATTTTAGGCACTGAATAAAACACCCAACTTTGTGGGGCCACCATGTTACAACGTTAAAATTTACTCCATACACTGGGTTCGATTCTTGATATTATAGCATGACTTGGATAGTATGATTCATGGTGCACACCACGTGGAACTATAGGTATGGGAAGCCAACCATAGGTTTGTGTGTCGGGCGGTATTTGGGCCATCGCTCAGCACATCCATTGATTAGATTTTCTTCACCGAGGTGAAGAAAATATACAAAAGTTCATCTTGATTATATAAATAAAAAAAAAAAAACCCACAAAACTTAGGTGGGCTATACCACATGGACTAAATGGTAAAATTGCTCTCAATGGTATGACTCATGTGAGTTTTAAATAGGCTTATCTTTTCTATGGTTCAAGTAATGGTTCTCATCTGATAGATGGAGTAAATTTTAGATATAAAAGGTAGTGAACCCACAAAAGCTCTTGTACATGCTACACACAGAGAATAAGAAAAGTCAATGCCAACTGCATGCATAAAGAGAAGTAAAAAGAAGCATATTCTATCAAAATATTCCTCTCGTGGTATCAAATTTATTCTCTTAACTACCGTTTTGAGATTAATTGTGAGGGTAAAAATGTCTACGCACGTGTAAAAAAACCAGTTTGCACAGCACGTGTCAAAAGGGCACACGTGAAGAACATCAGAAGCAAATATATAGGCTGATCCACGCATTAGGTGGGCCACACGATAGGAAACCAAGAGGGTCGGGGGATCTGATGAAAAGTTAAATTCTGACCCACCTATTGAGTGGATCAAACTGGTTTTCATAGTCAGTGATCTTCATCATGTGAAATACCTTTTGGATGGGTTGGATGTCATATAGACTTGACACATTTGGCAATTATGCCCCGCTACAGGATTGTAATGGCTTTTACGGCCTCTTTTTAATTTCAAAGCGGCCATTACAGCCCCATTAAGCAAACTTACCCACCATTACTATCACACAATAGCCGTTTTTGGAAACCATGTGTCAATCTGCCCATCCAAAGTAGGGCTCACCAGCCTGGTTATCTTGACTAGTAGAAGATAAACCAGATGAAACTTTTTTGTACTTTTGTTCTTTAGGCAAGAGTTATTAGTCCGAATTAGTTCAAGGCAAATGGCAGACTGGCATTCACGCAAAGATAGATTCTTACTATGATTTTGGCTACATAGCAACTGTTACATCCATTATTGCCACATGCTAATATGACATGTTGAGAGACAATACAGATATATTTATATAGACCAAATCACATTGATGGCATCATCCACACAAGAAAAATCAGTTGCTTAAATTAATTGATGATGAACAAAAATACCTTCTTTCAGTTATGCATACGGCCACTGTGGAAGAACAAATGGTTATGTTCTTATGTTCTTACATACGCCCGTGCATAATATTAGAAACAGAGTTTGCAGGTATCGCTTTAGCCATTCAGGTTTTTGAAACAGCTAGCGGACATTTTAGGAGGGCACTAATGTATCGGTGCATATAAGCAAGAGCACAATAAGGATGCTTTTTGTTGCACCAAATTTCATGAAATTAGGTGCAACCAATCACCTAAAAATTAGACTGACTAATCATGAAATTTCATGATATTTGGTAAGCACACCACAAAACAATATTAACATCCATATTCAACAAAAGGAAAAAGGAAAAACTAAAAGGCAAGAATCTAGGAGATTTTAGAGATGTTCCACCCACTGTGTGGCCTAGCAGATCAACAGCCCCAACAAACCACAACATTGGCCACACTTGTACAGAATAAAACTAAGGGGATAAACATTGTAGCATGGTTACCAATAATAAATAAATAAACAATTGTAGCATGGTCACATCAAGATTATGGTGCAAGTAACAAGTTCAATGATTTTTAATAGCCATCATGGCCACATTTTAAGGGGGCCGTTTGAAGAAGCAATTTTTGTATGGATAGGATATTCCACATGTGACATGTAATTTTTGTCAAGGGACGTTTGAAGAAGCCCACTTTTCATACCAGGTGATCATTAATGACTGGCTGGTGTTTTAGCACCTATTTTGGCAAGCGCCAGATCAGACAGGGGTTTGCAAAGTGCGTCCAAACACAACATCAACTGCCATTTAGATCAAGACAGCATTTAGGCATCAAATGCCCCTTAGAATGGTGCATCCAAACAGGACCTAAAATAATCAAAGACATCTTAACCATCAAACAGATGGACTTTAAACAGCCAACATTTAAATAAATAATTAAAAATCACAATGAGCAGTTTCAACTGGTTTTCATATCAGGCAATCATCTCCATGTGGCCCATCTTTCATACAAATAGCTATATATGGGAAATGCTGCCCAGCATAAATGATGATATAACCGCTGTAGCTGACCATTTCTCAAATCAATTGGCTGGATAAGAGGAAATAGAAGCAATTCCACAGTGCCACTCATGCCAGACCCAAGAATTAAGTCACCCCAATCACAACATAGGTTAGAACATTGTTTAAAAACTCAACTCGATGTTCATCGAGTAGGAAGGCTCGACCAATTGTTAATTATAAATTAAAAAGGTATACGAATAGTAAAAAATTAACATAATTTGGTCTCTTATGAGCATTATAAAATAAGAAAACAAGCAGCAATAGCAGAGCATGCTGGTTGCAAGTTCAGCTCCTACTCTTCTCCTTTTATATTTTACTAAAAACAATCTTGACAAGGCGACTGCCTCAGCACAAGTCACCGTTCATCAAATCAACCACGTTAGTAAGTTCTTATTGTCTCAACTCGAAATCCTACTGAGTAGACTCAGCCAAGTTTCGAATTGAATCGGTGAGAGTTTTAGTAATATGGGCTAGAAGTCTTTACTGAATATGGACCGTGGATCTTCTTCTTCTTCTCTTTTTTCTTTTTCTTTTTTTTTCTTTTCTTTTTTTTTTTTTTTTTTTTCCACCTGAACTGGTATACATGCCTCAGACATGGTTGCTTTTACTGTGGGCAGATGAAGGGTGGCAGGAAAAAAAAATCACGTGAAGCCATACACAAAAGAGAGAAACTGGTAACAAGCAAAAATAACTACAACTGAGAAGTTAAACTTTGAAGCAAAAGTTAAGTACAGGTAAAGGCGATGTGCAGCCAAGATATAACCGTGAAATTCTTCACTAGACTGTGCAAAAAAGAACTATTCAAATCATCCTTCATCTTTTTTTGCATGATCACATGAACCGGTAGACCTCAGAAACCTCCATGTCTGAATCTTCCAAAAGGCTAAAAAAAACTTACATTTTCCAAGGTTTCTTCCATCGCCTGCCTTCCTACTCATCATCCTCTTCCTACAAAAAATAAAATTAAATTAATTCTTGGGTTTGTAATTTCTAAAAATAATTATATATTTTTACCTCTCCACTCTCCTCCTCCTCATCGTCCTCATCATTCACCTCAGATTTCGACTTGTCAGACTCCTCTTCTTCCTCTTCGTCTTCAGGTTCGTTTTGCGCCTCTGCCTGATAATAAATATTAATAACAAATATTAATAAAAATATATTAAAACACAAATAAAATGAAATAAAAAAATGAGGGGACATACCTGCTTCTTGTTATAGGAAGCCATGACCTTCTTGTACTCGGTCTTCCTCTTCTCTTGCTTGGCGATATAAGGAGCTTTTTCCTGTAAATTTAAGTAAATATACTCTCAAAAATAGATAATAGAAAAAACAACTCTCACTTTTTTTGTGCTTTTATAAGAGGGGAGGAACAAAAAAACTCACATCTTGCGACATTGATTTCCATTTATCCCCAGCTGCTTTGCCGACCTGATTTCAGAAAAATAAAAAGGATGAAAATCGAAAAAAAAAATTACGCTGTGTTTGGCTGCACCAAATATCATGATATTCTGCACCTAACTAGACTGATTAATCATGAATTTCATGATATTTGGTGAAACCAAACGCCGCCTTAGGTAGATCTGATGACGGAAATAGAATCAAGCTTACAGCAGATACGGATTTGTTGTTAGGGTTTTTCTCCTTGAACTGCTTCCGAAACTCCTCCCTTCAAAGAAAATCAAAGAAAAATCAGATAAAATCCGAAAAAATGAATAAAAATAAAATAAAATAAAATAAAAAGCATACATGAAGATGAAAAAGGCGCTCGCTGGCCTTTTCGGCTTGTTCGGGTCCTTCCCAGTCTTCTCCTTCTTCAACGGCTTTTTGCTGGCTCGATCGCTTCCTTTCCTCTTCACAGAAAGCCTATGGGTAGGCGGAAAAAACGATTTTTTCCATCATTTCACAGAAGAATATGGAGATCCAAACGAAATCATTCGGGATTGAGGAAAAATAGCTGAAAAAATGAACAGATCGGGGAGAAATGCTGAAAACTCACTTGCTGTCTGCTTTCTTCGACGTGTCGGCCTTCGATTTCGCTCCTTTCATCGCAGTACCTGCTGGAAACGACCTAATCGGTGAGAATCGGTAAAAATCGGTTGGAAACGAAGGAAATCGAAAGGAAACGATTGGAAATGTCGATGGAAGGTTACCTTGGGGTGGGGTTAGGGTTTCGAGAGAGAGAGAGACAGAGCTGTTGTGCTGTCGTGTGGGGAAAAGAGCGAGAGAGATAAGCGGTGGCGAGTGAGTGAGTGAGAATTAAAATTTCAATCGCGACGGAAGAAAGCGTTTGGGCGGGATTCGATATCCTGTCGCCACGTCTGTGATCCGTGTAATCAGATCTCCCTCCTCCCACTTTTATCGGACGCCGATTGCTTAGGGGCTGTTTGATTTCCAAACTGCGGGGCCCACCCTAATGTATGTGTTTTGTCCACGCCGTCCGTCCGTTTTTCGAGCAGTTCAAACGGATGGACGGCTGGAAAAGACAAGTACATGATGGTGGGCCCCACAGAGTTAGTACGCAATTGGAGCTCGTGGGTGCCGTCCATCAATTTTTTTATATCCTTTTAGTACACAAGATCCAATTCTCATGTGGAAGGCACCACCGTTGAAAACTTTTGGTGGGCTACAGAAGTTTTGGATGAAGCTCGTCTTTTTATTTATCCTTCGTCCAAGTTTTCTTAACACTATTAACAGGTTGGATGGCAAGTAAAACTTAAGTAAATTTTGAAAACCTTACTATGAGCCCTTCCGAAACTTTAATGGTAAGGCATTAAAACACCACTGTTTCCTCTGGTGTGGTCTACATGAGATTTCAATCTTCTAAAGTTTTTTACCCACGCTCTAAAATGCGCTTAAGAAATGCATGGACGGTATAGATATACAAAACATCGTCAAGGTGGGCCCCACAGTAAAGGTAACACCCTCTCATCCTGTTACACACCTAATCCGCTCCCACGAGAAGCACCGGTGACAGTGATGCCTATCGACCAAACCAACCTGTTGATAACGTTACTGGGACTTAGAAAGAAATTATAAATAACAGCTTGATCCAAAACTTCAATGGCTTGCAAGAAACTTTAAATGTTAACCCTTCAATCTCCACTATGTGATCTATTTGAGCCTTTGATCTGCATTATTTTTTATTTCATGCTCTGAAATAATCTTTCAAAATGGATGAATGGTATGGATAAAAGTCATACATCACAATAGACCTATGAGTGCGCTGCTGGATGGATTAGCGTTCAGTAGGTGCACGACGCAATCCGTGAAGGTAACGCCTGACACGAGCAACCCCTTGGTCCTGAAAATGATCGGCTACTGACCCTGAAACTAGCCGATGGCTAGTGGTCGGTGCTCCGTGGGACCTACCATGATGTATGTGTTTCATCCCTGCTGACCACCTATTCTTCCAGATCATTTTATGGTATGATCTCAAAAATGAGATTGATCTAAATCTCAAGTGGACCGCACAGTGTTGATTGAACACACACCATTAAAAACTTGTTAGGAGCCACACAAGTTTTAGATCATGCTGATATATATTTTTCCCCTTCATACAGATGTCAAATAATCATTACAGTGGTCCCTGAGATCTTTTTAATGGTGAAAATTCAATCACTACTGTTTTCCCATGGTGTGGTTGAGATTTATATCTACCTCATTTTTGTAATGAAGACCTGAAATTATCTTTAAAAATGAATGGACGGCGTGGATAAAACACATACATCATGGTAGGGTCCACGTAGCACCGACGACTAGCCACCTGGTTGGTGGCAGCGTCACTAGCCAAACGGCGTCCGTCGTCCTCGAGCGCATTAGGCGGTTCCCTGGCGTGGGACCTTGATGCATATGTAGCATATCATGCCGCCCAACCCTTTTTCCAGCTCATATCTAGGACATGAGACAATTTTTTTAAAAATAAAATAAATAAATACATTACGACCACACTACACTACCGGAAACAACGCTGCTTAAAGGTCGAAAAGAACTAAGTAAAGGGAAGAAATAAAAAACCATCATCACATTGATTCAAAACTATTCCGGCGCACCACAAGTTTTAAGTGATCAATCACTACTCTTTCCTGTAGTGTGGTCCACTTGAGATATGAATGGGCTCCTTTTAGAGGTATGCTATGAAATGGTTGGGAAACATTAGTTTCCTTTAATTAGTGCGGTTCACTTGAGATTTGGATCTGTTTCATTTTATGGACAATTTCAAAAAATAATGAATGGTGTGGATATACTACACATATATCAAGGTGCGACCAATGGTTAGGATTGCGTCTGTTGGGTGAGAGTCAGCTTACTGTTTTTTTTTTTACACACTCACACCCCCAACACACCCATGCACTCACATAATAGTAATTTTTCACCATAATGAGTACGGGAACCCATAGCCTCAATTGAGACTCTTTGAATCTACTACCAAGGCATGAGCAGAAACTAGAGGTACGGGTTAGACTAGATTGGATCCAACTCGACTCAGTTCGAAATTTTCAATGACTGACCCCGAACTCGATCCGATCTGGGACCGAATCCGGGTCCTCTGACTTGATCCAATCCATTGCATTGTTGGCCTGACCCGAACCAAGTCCGATTTGATCAGAAAACCGAGTCAAATCGGGTTGGGTACAGTTCGGATGTCTGTGTTAAATTAATTTTTTTAATTTCAAAAATATTTAAAAATATGATTTTCACAGTTAAAAAATTCGTAGGGCTCATTTTCCATCCAATCTATTAATAAGGTCACAACTAAATGGATGAAGAGGAAAAACAAATTTCATATTGATCTGAAACTTCTCTAACCCCTTAAAAGAGTTTTAATGGTAGACGTTCAACCCCCACTGCTTTTTGCAGTGTGGTATGCTTGATCTTTAGATCTGTCTTATTTTTCGACTCAAGCCTTAAGATGAGCCCACCAAATGGATGGACAGTTTGGATATAACACATACCTCATGATGAGACCCACATAACTTGTTGACGTCAATACACCAGCTGCCTGGTGCGTGGTACACCTGCCAATCCGCTTCCATCTTCTTTCTTTTCTTGGAAATTGGATTGCGTACGAGTTACGCTCTTATCATACTGAGTAAACTCAGTTGGACCCGTCTTGAATGCATGTGGTCTATCCACACCGTCCATCCGCTTTTCCATCTAATTTAAGGGGTTGAGCCCAAAATTGAAGCAAAACCAAAGATCAAGTGGGTCATACCACAGAAAACAGTGGGGATAATGATTTCCACCATTGAAACCTTTCTACGCCCCACAGTGATGTTTATTTGTCATCCAACCTGTTCATAAGATCATAAAGACATGGATGAATGGAAAATACAACTATTATCTTGATCCAAAACTGCTACAGCCCCCAAGAATTTTTCACTGGTAGACATTCATTTAAAGTGTTTCCTATGGTATGGTCCATTTGAACATTGTATATGCTTCATTTTTGGGCTCAAGACCTAAAATTATATGTCAAAATGAAAGGACGGAATGGATAAAATACATAAATTATGGTGGACCCCACAAAGTTTACTCAGTACGCTAGGCGTAGTGAGTTACTCACTACGCAATACGCTGCCCTTTTCTTGTGTCAGAGTCAGAGACTCAAGTCTCGGTGCTCAATGCACCTTGAGCCGTGAACTGATACTTGAGAGGATGGATTGGCTACTCCCCTGCCACCAGCCAATGGCTAGTGGTTGATGCTTTGTGAACCCCACCATAATGTATTTATTTCATCCATGTTGTTCATCTATTTTTCTTGATCATTTTATGATATTAAACCAAAAATAAGGTATATCCCAATCTCAAGTGGACAACAAACAATGTTGAATGAACATTGTGCGGATTGGATCGGATCGGTCCATATTGGCCACTGATCCGAACTCGACTCGATGTACGGTTGGATCTGAGTGAGCCTACTCGATCTAACCCAATCTTGGCTTTCAGTTCGGATTGGATCCGTCAAATCGGGTCGGATTCTGCCCGGCTTTAGTAAAGACCCAACCCCGCACCTAATTCACTCTCCTAATCCAATTTACCTCATCTACACCGGGTGCATCTACTCCATCCATCGATTCAATGAGCTCATGCTAAGATGTCAGACCATAAATGAGTTGGATCAAAGACCCAAGTGAACCACAACACAAATGGTAAGATGGAATGTCCATCATTCAAACTTTTTTAGGCCCACAAGATGTTTTTATGCCATACAATTTGATATGATAAAAGAAAACTACAAATATTAGCCTAGTCTAAAACTCTAGTAGTCCTAAAAAATTATAAAATGTAAGCATTCAATCCCCGTTGTTGTTGGGAGCATGACTTTGGACAGTCTTTTCTTTTCTTTTCCTTTTTTTACATTCTAAAATGATCATGTAAACTTGACAGATTGGATGTCATGTGCACATCATGGTGGCCCCATGGCGTTTTAGGTTAAGGAAGCTCTTCTAAAATAGGTTACGCTAAATTACATTAGTTTTTAATCTTTACAGGTGAGAAGAAGCAAGTGGCTTGGGCAACCCATAATCATAATTGTGAAAGGTTGACTGGTAAAAAGTTATGACGCGGTAAAGAGGAATTTAAATGTTAAAATTTTATATTCTTAGGCTTTTCTAATTTTTATAAAGGATAAAATGAATTTAGTTTACACTTTTTATGATTTCTGAATTTTTAAAAAAAATTCTTTAGCTAACTTTATTTTCAAAAAATTGCCTTAACATTAAGAGCTTGCATTTTGACTTTTATTAAAGAATTAAAATAAAATTTTAAACTTTTCATTAATTTTCTTAAAAGACCCAATGTATTGACTAAATAAAATTTGACCATTACCTAAAAATAGTAGCCCTACTTAAACATTTTCCAACAAACATAAAAGCTAATAACTGAATTCTTTAAAAACTTAAAAGCATATTTGTTGTTGGTCAAACTTAATTAAAAATCATGGCCACTTAGCAGGTTATAAAACAAACTTGTGGTTATTCTATCTTGGTCCTCCAATGTGAGAGTTCGAATGGATTGGACTTTGATAGGAGTGTCGGTATGCTATGGATATAGCTCTTTGTACTAGACTTGTTTGACACTTATGCTTCGGTCTCTAAGCTGGGAGGCTTATCGTGCTTATATTAAATTGACTTGTGCATGTAATAACTTTGACTAATCCCTACATTAAACAACATTTGAGGAGTTCAAAGACCTGGCTCCATGTGCTTTGGTTCATTTTATAAGGTTATCTTATTACCAATCGAAATGGGTGTAGCTTGTCACGCCCCAAACTCAATAACCGGACTCACAAGGAACCCGATAGCCGGTTCTGGCCGCAACAGCCTCCGTAGTACCCCTTTCTTGGCTCTTAAGGCAGGTTCCGATCCTGAGATCCTACAAGAAGAATTTTCATAACCGTATAACCACTTTCAATATGAGCATACCTAAGATCACAACAAGTATATCTGAAAATAACAAAGACATACATCACAAAATCCACTAAGACTTTGAACTTTTACAAGTTTTCATAAGGTCCAAAAGGACATATATAAGATAATAGAAGAAGGAGAGAAAAATGTCTGTAACACCGAGGTCCTCAAGCTCAACTCTAATCCAAGCTCAGCCGTTACGATGCTTGCCTAGGATCTCCTGCACGCATCAATCGTGCATAAGCTTATAGAAGCTTAGAGGGTAGTGGAAGTGTGTGATAATGATGTGCAGAAGAATAACAAGAGATACAAGAAGGGAAACATGATCAATGACAATATCACTAGCCTTACTGAGGCTTAACATGAATACAATGCAATGAGTACTAGGCGCATTACCAAGGCGATGTATAAAGGGGCTTATACAGCCATTGCGAATGCAATGCGAAGTGATGCCAGTGCTCATAACCGAATCCACATATCAAGTACATTTTCCAATCATAAGGAAATCACCGGGGTTTAGTATACTACTGGATGACTGCCGATCTACAGACCCGCACAGTCAAATGAGCGTAAGAGACCTCACTACCCTCCTGTGGACAGACAATCACCAGCAAGGCCTGAAGGTAGTAGATCCGAGCTGGTCAAACTTAGCCTAGTAATACCTCCTTACATCAGGCGAGTAAGGCCACACCCATACCCAACTAACTACACAACAGCGGGAGTTGCGGCCTAACGGTATAAGGCCCTCGTGCGCTCATAGTTTCCAATCAGTCATGGTGTTGGGGTAGATCCTTGGTACCATGGAAGTTTTGGAAATTTCAGCCATGGGTATCCTATGCACCCAGCATGCTCAAGTAATATTTCTGGTGTCCACACATACGGTCATCCACGGACGTCCCTGTGAAGACAAAGCCCCGGTGAAGCAAGGGCGGTATCATCATGAAATGTGATGTCAATGCATGAGTCACACATATAGATCATGCACAAGCCTCAGGCACTCAATGTGCATAAGGAGAGAAACTTCATCCCTTTATGACCACTACACAATGCAATCAATTTACACAGATGATGCATATAGGTCACAATGAAGTAAGTGCGCTACCTGTAGAATATATTCCTCCTTCTCAAGGAGAGACAAGGTCTAGATACCTAGATGGGTACTCTAAGGAGAAGTGAAGTCCTCTAGTGGGGGCCCAATACTTTGGAATGACCCACAACTAAGAGAGTCATAAAGTATCAAGGAGAAACGGTCCTAACAAGGTCCAAGGTGGGCCTTCAACCACCCACAAGAACCCTATGGGCCTACCTTAGGGCCACCAAGGAGGACATCCAACCTCAACTGGGTCCCAAAAGGTATCCCGCTATGCATATAAAGTAAAGTCCAAGGCCCAAGCAATCCATGACTTGGTGGGCCATACACTAAGCCTAATACTTAGGTATCATGGTAAGCCCTTAAACAAGGTTTGGGCCCAACCATAAAGGCCATGAGTCCACTCATTGTGGTGGGCCTAATGGGTAACCCATTATTTCAAACATATGGGTAATCCTTACATTTAAAAATAAGTAATTTGGGCCTCACATCTCGGCCCAAATATGGATTTATTTTAAATGGGCAAGAGCCCAACTACTTGAGTATTTGGCCCATAAAACCCATCACAATAGTGTACTATTTATACGCCCAAGGGTCAGGGGTCCATTAAGAAAATTCTAAGTCAATGGACCTAGGAAACCCAACATGCAAATATGAATATTATTCCAATAAAACCCCAGTTGAAGTGAGCCTTAAGTATACACTAATTAAGCCTAAAATCTAATTAAAAATAGGTCAAGATATGTGTAACAATATCCCAAATTTGGTGGACCATGCTGCCCCAAAACATCCATTTATGGGCAGCAACCATGGGCCTATTATTGAAGTTCCAGCCCACCCACAATCTGGCATTGCTGGAAATTCAAAACTTAATTAAATTACATATTTATTTTAGTTTCTGGTGACCCATACATGTCACAGGAGGGTCCACCAAATGAAGAGAGTAGATGGAACACATAAATCAGATGGGCCATGTTGATGGACTGGACGTCCAGCAACAGCCCAATGGGTTGGGCATCCCATGTGTAGACAGCCTTATGAGCCTAGGTATTTGGCCCCAAAACTCATCCAATGGGCCCCAAAAATAGAAAACTAAAGAGGGAGGATGATCATTGCCCCTATGGACCCGACATGGATAAATGGTGGGATATAAAAAACATTAAGGTGGGCCCACAAAGTGGCTTGGACGGCTAGCTAAGGCTGGATGCCCTAGCCTGGGCATCCCAGCCAGGTGGGCCACTCCAGGCTGCACCACAGTCGGTACAGGGGACCATTGGCCCTAAAATTTAATAGGGTGGTCCTCCCATGGGTGGGCCATACCTCTACAAAATTTCATGATTTAAACACTCAAAAATATTTTAATTTAATTCAGGATTATAATTTGTCCAGAAATTTTAGGCGTCTCAGCCTAGTGGGCCGGTCTAACCCTTGCCACGGTGTGCACAAGGGTCCGTTGGCCCCAAAAATTGGTAGGTAAGTCCTACCATGGGTGGGCCACCTCTCTGTAAATTTTTAAAATTTTTAAATAATCAAAAATATTTTAATTAAATTCGAAATTACAATCTTTTCAGAGTGAAATGTTACTGGAATTTTAATTGTCCCTATGTTTGGGACCACATGGAGTGGGCCTGGACCCACCGAAACCCTTAAAAATTTGGTGGAAAGGTGGTCCTATATCTGGTCAATAAATGGGGTCCACTGGAGTGGCCCATTTCTTCCAGAAATTTAGGTGAACAAGATGATTTCTACTATACTACATTGTTGAACTGTCCAGAAAATTCTGGACAGTTAGCCATCTTTGGCCCAACCCATGGGCCTCAATCATGAGAGGTAGGGTGTGGGCCCCATCCCACATCAAAGTGGGGTCCACACACTACAAAAAAGAATCTGAAAATGGGTCTAATCATTAACCCAAAACATATACTTTAACTGGGTTGAAATTTGGACAACAACATATGTTGTCCATATTTTGGCCCGTGCATAAAAATCAAAGGGCCCTTGGCCCTGATTTAACTTGTGGAGTCCACCTTGATATGTCAGCAAAATTCTAGGCCCTTGGTTTCATTCAAACCTCTATAAAAAGGGAGGTTTGTGAAAGTGCTCTAGTTTATTAATTAGCATGAGTGTTGAGTCAGCTAGACTGTAGAGCCTCATAGAAAGATCAAATCAAAGCGTCTGTCTCAATCGGATGTGTGCAAGCTCGTCATAGGCAAATCTAAGTCTCACATCCCATGTAACATCCCGAAATTTCACGACCAGAGTATGTACTCGTGCCCGAGGAAACCAGGTGTTAATATTGTAAAGTGAGAATGTCCCAAGGACTTGCCCTGAGATTTTCTCCTATCGACATCACATTCAAATACACTTTAGGTGGAAACCAGCCATAAGAATGATATTAACTGTCTTCCTTATCCCAAAAGAAAATAATCAAATTGTCAAAGGCTCTCATAATAGGAGCACAACATAAATTCCATGAATAGCAGAAACGCAAGTAAAACTAAATTCCTATCCTCTACTTTATTCGTCGTGTTCTCCCTCAAGTTGGTGATCCTTAGGTTCTTCCATCTGTTCGTCACCTGCATCATCTATATAGTTGGGAGAGGGTCAATGCCCTACTCATAGTGATGGTCATCCTTCAAGATTAACAATAATTCAAAAGATTCATAAAAAGAAAATGATGAAATGATACGTCTCGTACTCCACTAATACATGAGATATCAGCATGCGCAATCTGCCTACAAGAGGTGCAATGCCTAGTATAGTGTGTGTGGCTCATCATACATAGTGATCATCACGATGTGAAGTATAATTCATAGGACACCTGGCTCGACCCGCATCCCATAACTACGGATATTCGCCGGCATGGCCAACACTAACGTGGATTTATGCGAACGTCTCAAGGCAACACAACACGCGGTTGGGGGATTTACGTAACACGATATGTTCATGGAGCGACTAACTGCGACATCCAATCCCGAAAAGTTGATGTAACACATATACCGATTTACATACATCGATTTGTGCACCACGCCAGCCAACCTACGGAATTACGTGCCGACCAAGAGGGCCGCTACCCGTAATGCATTACGTCCATGATAAGATAATCGAATCACTAGTCATGATACCTTACATCACTTGCTCATTACAGAGAATATAGCTGAATCATCAAGAATAAAACTGTATCATGAAGGTTCTGGAATAACAGGACACATGCCCGTGCCTTAAAGATAGACGGCACAAGGCCAATAAAATAAGAGAAGAGTGACAATGGTCAACTCAAATATAAAGAGGAGTGGCAGAGTCATCTCAAATATAGAGACGAGTGGCAGAGCCAACTCAATAATTGATGAGGCAGGGCAAGGCTTGCATCCATGGCCTCGCATAAATGCAGAGAAATTCTCTTTGTGGTTGACATCATGTCATAATCCCAAAAGGGCCAATAATATAAAATAAATCAATTGAGAGGATAATTCCCAGAGGACATGTAAACATGAAATACAGAATAATCCACATTAACTCATATTGTAAAAGGCACTAAAGAGGCTAATAATTGATGGTGAACATATAACAATATGTAAGATTCGGGTAATACAAAAAAAAAACCAGATTAAATACATGTAAAGGCGAGATCAAATCCATAAAGTTACGTATAAAACCAGGATGAATTTAATAGCTTAAATTAAAGTAAGCTCAAAGGATAAAACCCTCACCTTCGATTGTCTGCTCGCTCCTTTAATCCCTACTTAAACGTCCGATCACCCTTTATGGCTTAATTCTCGTCCTAGTATACATGGTTAGGTATCAATTAGATTTCCCTAGCATTGTTTAGGGGAATGCCTCGTTTTTAAATTCTGATTCTAATCGTGCCATCAGACACGCTGACCCACTGAGTCGACTCGGTTTTGACTCGGTAAGCTGTTCACAAGCATTACCATTTTGGAAACAAGAAAAGAAGAAAATCAAAAAAGGAAGATGAATGGAAGGGAGCCGTGAACCTGTCTCCTCTTTTAGATTCGGAATCTCTTTAGCAACTCCGACTCTCTCGGCTAGGAAGAGGTAAATCTCTTCTTTCTTTCCTTTCTTTCTTTCTTCTTCTCTTCTTTCTTCCCTGTTGGACGACAGAAGCCTGTGCAGTTGGAGCTGCTGCTCGGCTGACAGATCTCTTTCTCTTTCTTTCTTTATTTCTTTCCGTCTTCTCCCTCGGCTACTGAGATCCACGTGAATTTATAGGGTGGGTTGCGTGTGACAGATCCTTCCAACAAAACCTTCCGCGGGTCGGATTCGCCCCGCACTCTGTTCCTGCGCAGCGTGTTATCTTGTGCTCGTCCCGCGTTTGGCGCGGATGGCCTACCAATCCGACCCATCCGACTTCACAGGGACCGTAGGAACTCCCTTTCCCAACGTCTGGTTGGACTGGATCACCACATTGGTTCCGGTCTGATCCCGTTTCTCGCCGGTTGATTCGGGTTGCCCGGACGCACGATCTAGCGTAGCAAAGAAGGCTGTTGTGATTGGCCCGTGTGCGTGTATAGGCGCATGAGGCTAGCATGGTTCTGACCGTTCCGAACCCATATACACGATGGACGGTCCGGATTAGCTTCATGGGCCATGATGGTGGCCCACCGCATCTCTCGAAACAGACAGGGTGCGTCCGTTACGTGCGGCGGAAAAACATGGGCTCGGTTTTAATCGGGTCAGCGCTCGCTGACCAATCCTCTTGAGACAGTGCACAGCGGGTGCACCTTGGTGTTGTACGCGTACACACATGTAGGGTCTACTATGACCACTGTATGAGAGATCTACTCCGTCCATCCATTTCTCCATGTAATTTAGGGCGTTGATCCTTCGATTGAAGTATATCCAAGAGTCAGGTGGCCCCAAAAGTTGATGGTTAGTGGTTGATCTGTCGATCAAGCCCCTTATGTAATGATTTAAGAGATGAAATTTGGCATGAATGGCTAATTCATGATTCCTAGGCATGCTATAAGACTACACGCTGATCGGACGATGGAGAATTTCATGGTTTGGGATTCAGTGGCCTAGGTCAATGGAAATTAGGTCATTATTGCTGACCTAAGTACATTATGAAATCTAATAGGTCTTCATGGTAGTAGGCATGTTCTTCATGGTAGTAGGCATGTTCCCAAGTAATTCTTAAAAATAATTTTCGTCTAATTTACTATTGATAAAGAGTTATTTACTGATTTAGTCAAAAGAAGGTACATGTTATGTTGAATCCTATGGTAACGTTCGAGGACTTTCGATGCTCGAGTATTGAAAAGTTCGGGGCGTTACATCCCATGTCCCAAAACACCAGGTATATAAAATTCTTAAAAAAAACTAGAATATTATAAGGTTTTTAAGTTAAGAAAACTTTTTCAAAATCAGAAAATTCTCTAAGTTTTCTTGCTTTATCGATTTTATCGATACACTTCTCGATAGAATCGACCAGTGCTGTTGATGTCCTCGATACTTAAACGATATCATTAAAATAAGGACAAAATACGTCCAGCAATCGCATATATCTCTGGACGAATTTATTGATGTATCGATATACATATCGATATCATCAATATTTGAATCTCAAGTCCATCGATGGTGACTCGATAATATCGACAGACAGATCTTCGGTGCCCCCGTTTTACTTAAGAAAATCACGTGTGCATCGATATATCGGAACTCTTCTCGATTTCATCAAAATTTAAATCCCGATGATATCGGAAGGCTCTTGATGTTATTGGTCATGGGCGCCTTATCTTCCAACAAATATTTCAGGATGTTTTATCTTTGATCAAGGGCCCCTCGATAGAATCGATATTCAAATATCAATGATATCGATGCTGAATCGATTGCATCGATCATGGACATAAACTCTCCAGCAAGAATGAATAATCCTTTGGATTTATCGATGCCTCGACACAGCTATCGATATCATCGACATTCAAATTCCGATGATCTCGAAGGTCCCTCGATCATTTTTGTAAACCTGAAATATTTCATAGCAAGTCTCTCTCATTTTCAAGTGTCGATAAATCGAACCTCTCATCGATGATATCGGAGTTCGAAATCCGATGACATCGACACTTACTTCGATTCCCTCGACCAGCTGTCATTAGGTTTCAAAAAGCGTATAACATTTAAGTTTGTGTCATCAAGCGGACAATCGATGCAATCGAGAGTATACGCTCGATGATATGGACCCCGCTCGATGATATTGAACTCTGTCATAAATGTGATCGTTTTATATCCGTTGGAACCTTTTACCTATATAAAGAGGACTTATCTATTGTTGTTAGTAGAGAAAGAAGAGAGTGTTTTCAAGTGTTTCACCTTAGATCATATACCCAAAGCCCTTTCTCTCAGGGAAGTTCATCCTTCAATCCACCCTCATCATTGATATTCAATAGAGTGGATTAGGGAATGATCTTCCGCATTCAAGGATCCTCAAATCATTAAGCTGTGATGCATTGAATGCATAATCGGAATCACTCTATCTTCCTTATACGAAAATATTTTATAGAGTAGGATTTCGTCTTAACCTTGACCCAACCCGTCGCCATATATTGGTACATCATTTGAGTTATGGATGAAGGAAGCAGAAGACTCTTCATCAACAAAGGAGAAGATCTTCATCAATGAGCTGAATGAGACTCATTCACTTATCTGTAAGTAACTAGAGTTCAGAGGACCCTTTGATCATTCCTCTGTAGGATTGGGTCTAAGGTGTTTCTCACCCTTGCAAGCCCTCGTAGGAGGCATCCGGCGGGAGTGTACGTGGTGGGTGCGTTGTGTGGACCCTTGCTCTATGGAGAGCATAAACATCTGGTGGAAGGTGAACTTGTCTAAAACCTTAGGTTAGAGGTAAACCGTGTGAAACCTCAGTTAGGGTCTTATGGAAGATCCTTGGCCAGTGTGCCTAAAAGTGGGTGTGTTGTGTTAACCCTTGCTCGTGAGAGCATAAACATTTAGCCTCAGAGTAGGTTGTAAAGGTTGAAGGTGAACTTGATTTAAAACCTTAGGTTTGAGGTGAACCACTGTGAAACCTCCTTAGTGAAATCCGATACACTCAAGGGTTAAGTGCGATTACCGAGAGTGGAGTAGATAAGTAGTCGAACCACTATAAAAATGACTATGTTTGAGATTGTTATTCTTCTGATTATATGATTTACTTTAATACTTTCATATCTAAGATCACACCTCACACACATACACAGTCATATCCATCATAAATTAGTTTACATATTATTCATTTCTTGAATAGTTTGTGATTGGATCCTCTACCGGGCTTGGAAGCCAGTAGAGTTACTTTTGAGTAATCCTGATAGGTATCGTCTGTTAGGATTGGTGTAATAGGATTTTTAATAAATAATAAAAACTTTAAAAAGTCTTATTCACCCCCTTTTAGGACATATTGGCATATTCTTACTTCAACTAAAGCGGTCTTTACCGCAATTTCAATTGGTATAAGAGCGGGTCTCTCTTTAAGGGCTTCACCGCCTAGAGAGTCATCTTGACTGAAGTTGGGAATATGGCCAAAGGAGAGGGCTTATCGGTCACTAGACCTCCAGTGTTTGATGGATCAAATTATGCATACTGGAAGGCTAGGATGCACTACTTTCTAAGATCTTTGGATCATGATGTTTGGGATATAGTTGAAAGTGGATATGTACCACCATCTGAACAAGTTGTACTTGACAGTGGTACAACCATCACAAAACCTAAACCGAAAGAAAAGTGGACGACGTTCGATAAAGAAAAACAGACTGCTGAAGCTAAGCTATGAACGTCATCTACTGTGCCGTGTCCCAAGATATATTCAATCAAATAAGTATGTGTGGGACATCCAAAGAAGCATGAGATCTATTGAAAACAACCCATGAAGGCACAAGGACTGTGAAGAGATCCAAAGACCTTTATGGAGTTTTCACTAAGCTGAATATCATTTACAACTCCATGGGTGGTTTGGGAGAAAAAGTTCTAGTTCCTAAAATCTGTAGGAAAATATTGAGATCATTATCGGAACGGTTTAATCCCAAAGTAACAACCATTGAAGAGTGTAGGAATATTGATGAAATGAAAGTAGAAGAACTGGTAGGTTCTCTACAAACTTTTGAACTACACTTCAAACAAACCCAAAAATTCAAAACTATTATCCTAAAAACTTTAAAGAAAACAACAAATGAGAACAGTGGAAGTGAAAAAGATGATGAAGATGAGGAAGTGGCTTTGCTGGCACAAAGATTCGGGAAATTCTTTCAGAAGAATCGTGGTCGTCCATCCAGAGGAAAGTGGGTAGACAACAAACCTTCTATAGGAAAATTTGACAAAAAGACCAAAGAACCACAATGTTATGCCTGTCAAAAGTATGGACATCTGTCTACTGAATGCCCAAACAGAAAAACTAAGGCCAAGGCGATGGTTACTACATGGGATGATACAGAAGAGTCAAACTCAGAATCTAATGACTCAAAGAGTGATGGAGACCAAAAATCCTTGAAAATTCTTATGGTCTCCACTACTCCAATTATTCCCAGTGAATCTGAGAATGAAAAAGAACAGCAAGCTATTAAATCATTTTCGTCAGATAATGAGAAAACTGAAAAGGAAGAAGAAGAAGAATAAAACAAGCTACAAGATGCTTACAATCAACTGTACATTCATAGCATCAAAGTTATTAAAAGACTTGGAATATCTGAGAACAAAAAAGAATTGCTGCAAAAAGATTTGGATAAAACTCTGGAAATTAATACACACCTAATCAATGATTTACAGCAATCTCACTCAGATAATGATAGACTTGAAAGAATTAACACCTTCCTTAAATTTGAGTCTGAAAAACTAAACAAACAGGTTGAGCAATTAAAAGACAAAAACATGCTCCTTCAAAACGAAAATCATACACTCATGTTTGATTTAGAGAAATCCAGAAAAATTGTTAAGATAAACTACAAATTTTCCCAGAGTGGTGAGAAGTTATAAAAACTCTTAGGTATGGGAAAACCTGGAAAAGACAAGAGCGGCTTAGGATATGAAACAAAGATTGGAAATAGAGCACCAACAACTGGAAAATCTGCTGCCTCAAGTAGTAATAGAAGAATTACTCCAGTTTGTCGTTTGTATGGTGATTCGGGTCATTATCAGGTTGAATGCTTGACACCTAGGAAGCCTCAACATTACTCTAGTCAAAAGCTTATTGGAAAATTCAAACCAACCAGAAAAGTACAAAATGTCATGAGTCCACTTAGGAATATGGATAAAATAGATTCACATCCACCATCACCTAAAATGACTAACACAGAGCAATTGAATCAAGTGGTCAAATTGAACACGAAAACAAAATCTACCACTGTTAAAAATCCTGTCACAAAATGGGTCCCAAGAGAAAAGAAGAATTGTCTGGTTACTCATTCAAAGCATATGCCAGGTAATGAAACTAGGTGGTATCTGGATAGCGGGTGTTCAAGACATGTCACAGGTGACAAATCCCTCCTTACAGATTATTCAGATCTTAATAATGGAATAGTCACCTATGGAGACGGAAGCACCGTTAAGTTAATTGGACAAGGAATCATTAAAGGGATCCAGTTGCTCAAAAATGAGAATGTTTTTTGCATAACAGGATTAACACACAATCTTTTAAACATTTCTCAAATATGTGACACTGAGCATGTGGTTACATTCAACAAGAAAAAATGCAAAATCCTGGTCCTCTCAGGAAAATCAGTAATGAAGGGTTCTCGCACAAATAACCACTGCTATGTCATCAAAGGTAAAGGAAGGGATGATCCTTATGCCTAAAAATACTGAACATAGAGAAAACAAATCCAGGTCATGCATTAAGATCTGGATATTTTTGCTAAAATAATACAATTTTGCTGAGCTTTTAATGATATATTGAGGTTTCTCACCTCAATCTTTTTTTGTATATAAACATCCTCATGTTTATAATTTTGATTTATACAATGCTTGTACAAAATTTTGTTGTCGATACATAGATATACTAATAGTATACATGAAAGGTTATCTAAATACTGAAAATTGAAAACATTCACCTGTGAGATACATGTCGATACATCGAGTGATTGGTTCGATTACATCGACCATAAATCGATACCATCAACGAACTCTCGAGAAGCTGAATCGTTGGGACGGTTGGACTTCCCTCTAATCTTCATTGAAAACATCAAATAGGGTTCCCCAATGTCATCGAAACGATGTTCGATTATATTGATGGTTACCGCTGAATTAAAAATGGAAGAACGGAAAAAGAGACTCACTGGTTGATCTTAAGATGAGATTGCATTTCTCAGAATAGGTTTCTCTTCTCAAGCAAAAATGTCTAAAGGCGGGGTTCCTACACAACATGTCTCAACGGAGAACGAGAAAGGTAAGAAGAGTGCAACTAACTCATCTCCTTGTCTCAACTTAAACTTTGTGGCAGAACGAACTGTTCAAAGAAAATGCATTGAACCTTTTGGGATTCCTAGTATCTTAGACCTAATTGGGGGGAGGAATATCATGAATTTTGGTGGAGGATTTTAGCATAATCTAGTGCATCAGTTTTTGAGTTTGATCTACAATGTTGAGAATAATCTTCTAATTATTTCAGTCGCTATCATAAATCAGACGGAGCACATCACTCCTAAATAATAAGCTGGTTGATTGGGGTTGCGGTCACTAGGATACCTGTATTCTAACGAAATATAAATGGTCTTGGTGTATGGGGAGAAGTTACTCGTGCACTATGTGATGGTACTACTATACCAAGAAATGCAAAGAATGCTTTTCATGTTAAATACCTTAATCCCGCATACAAAATCCTTCATAGCATTTTTAGCACAAATGTCTATCCCTGTGAAGTCTCTGGAAACAAGCTTTCTCCATACATTCTAAATGTTTTGTATGATGTTCATCTTGGTATTCATGTCTGCCTACCCACCCTCATTCTTTAACAATTAATACGGGTGTCTTTAGATGAATCCATCACTACACTTCCATTCCCATGTCTTGTCCAAGCTATCACGACAATTTGGGCTGTCTCCTACTAATGATCTTCCACACCCATGCGTCTGGTTTAATCATGAAGACATCTGCAACATTGTTGCCAACTCATCTCATGGGGGAAAAATCGATTCAAGCTTAGATAAAGGCCATCCTGTGCATTTCCCCATCTCTGTTGAGAACATTCAGGCTGTCCCCGAACAAGATACTATCCAGGATCTCCTTGAGAGACAATCCTACATCATGAAGCGGCTGGATGACTGTGAAGCCTATCTATTGGAGATTAAAACCTTCCTAGTAACTCAACAACATGCTACCCAACAAATTCTCGATGCCTTACCAGCACAGTAAAGGTTTTTTATTGTCTAACGTATGACCAATGCATCACATACGTGGAGTCTCCCTGAAATGTTAAGGGCATAAAATGTCTTTTTGAATGCTCTTTGCTCACATATATGTGTGTTATGCATTACTAATCCACCAAGTGTGAATAGTTTTTGTTGATATCCTCTAAGTAAAGAATATACTTCGATGTTGGGGGCCCGTAAAATTTACTGCTGTCTGTGGCAGTATGTGTTTTGGATATTTGGATATGGCTGTTATAATTCAATATTTTTACTGCTATGCTTATGTCTCATCTATCGCCTAGCTTAGTTAGTTTCTGACAAATGGAAGGCATGTGATGTTCTTCTCATGATTATCCTAACTGCTCTATGTGATTTGCTATGCATACATAGTTACTACAAATGATGTCTGATTAATCAACTATTTGACCATTATACATCTATCTGATATATGCATATTCCATGAATATTGGTTCTCCCACATGTCTTTAAACTTCAGTCAATATCAACTGCTATACCTTTGCCAATAACTGACAAAAAGGGAGAGAACAGTTAAACACCTCGAACAGAAAATTATATATCTACTTAAATGATGTTGCAGGTGTTAGGCGGAGCAGCTGCACCAAGAAAAGGGGAGTTTGCAGTTAGGGGGAGTAGATACTAGGCTGTGTACATGGTTTCATTAAAAATTGTAAAATTGTGTCAAAAGCATGTACACACAATTTAGGATGTGGTTGTCTAGATACTGTTCTAGGGTGTTTTGGTATTTTGTCACGTAATTGACAAAGGGGGAGATTGCAAGTGCCCTGGTTTGTCAATTAGCGTGAGTGTTGAGTCAGCTAGACTGCAGAACCTCATAGGAAGATGAAATCAAAGCGTCTGTCTCAACCAGATGTGTGCAAGCTCGCCACAGGTAAATCTAAGCCTCACATCCCATGTCCCAAAACACCAGGTATATAAAACCCTTAAAAACAAACTAGAATATCATAGGGTTTTTAAGTCAAGAAAACTTTTTCAAAATCAGAAAATTCTCTAAGTTTTCTTACTTTGTCGATTTTATCGATACGCTTCTCGATAGAATCGACCTGTGCTATCAATGTCCTCGATACTTAAACGATATCATCGAAATGAGGACAAAATATGTCCAACAATCGCATATATCTCTGGACGAATTTATCGATGTATCGATATACCTATCGATATCATCGATATTTGAATCTCGAGTCCATCGATGGTGACTCGATAATATCGACAGACAAATCTCCGGTGCCCCTGTTTTACTTAAGAAAATCACGTGTGCATTAATATATCGAAACTCTTCTCGATTTCATCAAAATTTAAATCCCGATGATATCGGAAGGCTCTCGATGTTATCGGTCATGGGCGCCTTATTTTTCAGCAAATATTTCAGGATGTTTTATCTTTGATCGAGGGCCCTTCGATAGTATCGATATTTAAATATCGATGATATCGATGCTGAATCGATTGCATCGATCATGGACATAAACTGTCCAGCAAGCTTAATGAAAAATCCTTTAGATTTATCGATGCCTCGACATAGCTATCGATATCATCGACATTCAAATTTCGATAATATCGAAGGTCCCTCGAGCATTCTTATAAACCTGAAATATTTCATAGCAAGTCTCTCTCATTTTCAAGTGTCGATAAATCGAACCTCTCATCGATGATATCGGAGTTCGAAATCCGATGACATCGACACTTATTTCGATTCCCTCGACCAGCTGGCATTAGGTTTCAAAAGCGTATGACATTTGAGTATGTGCCATCGAGCTGACAGTCGATGCAATCGAGAGTATATGCTCGATGATATCGAACTCTGTCATAAATGTGACTGTTTTATATCAATTGGAATCTTTTGCCTATATAAAGAGGACTTGTCTATTGTTGCTGGTAGAGAAAGAAGAGAATGCTTTTGAGTGTTTTTCCTTAGATCATATAACCAAAGCCTTTTCTCTCAGGGAAGTTCATCCTCCAATCCACCCTCATCATTGATATTTAATAGAGTGGATTGGGGAATGAACTTCCGCATTCAAGGATCCTCCAGCTACTACCTTAGTGGCAAATCATTTAGCTGGGATGCCTTAAATGCATAATCGGAATCACTCTATCTTCCTTATAGGAAAATATTTTATAGAGTAGGATTCTGTCTTAACCTTGACCCAACCCGTCGTCATATATTGGTACATCATTTGAGTTGTGGATCAATGAAGCAGAAGACTCTTCATCAACAAAGGAGGAGATCTTCATCAATGAGTTGAATGTGACTCATCCACTTATCTGTAAGTAACTAGAGTCCAGAGGACCCTTTGATCATTCCTCTGTAGGATTGGGTCTAAGGTGTTTCTCACCCTTGCAAGCCCTCGTAGGAGGCCTCCGGTGGGAGTGTATGTGGTGGGTGTGTTGTGTGGACCCTTGCTTTATGGAGAGTATAAACATCTAGTTGATGGTGAACCTGTCTAAAACCTTAGGTTAGAGGTGAACCGTGTGAAACCTCAGTTAGGGTCTTATGGAAGATTCTTGGCCAGTATGCCTAAAAGTGGGTGCATTGTGTTGACCCTTGCTCGTGAGAGCATAAACAGTCAGCCTCAGTGTAGGTTGTAAAGGTTGAAGGTAAACCTGATTTAAAACCTTAAGTTTGAGGTGAACCGTTGTGAAACTTCCTTAGTGAAATCCGGTACACTCAAGGGTTGAGTGCGGTTACCGGGAGTAGAGTAGACAAGTAGTCGAACCACTATAAAAATGATTGTGTTTAAGATTGTTATTCTTTTGATTGTGTGATTTACTTTGATACTTTCATATCTGAGATCACACCTCACACACATACACAGTCATATCCATCATAAATTAGTTTTCATATTGTTCATTTCTTGAATAGTTTATAATTGGATCTTCTACCGGGCTTGGAAGCCAGTGGAGTTACTTTTGAGTAATCCTGATAAGTATCGTATGTTAGGATTGGTGTAATAGGATTTTTAATAAATCATAAAAACTTTAAAAAGTCATATTCACGCCCCTCTAGGACATATTGGCATATTCCTACTTCAACTAAAGCGGTCTTTACCGCAATTTCAGTTTGGAGATCACCCAAACCATGCATGCATGGTTGGGCCTGGACATCCATTTAAGTGGACTTGGATGTCCACCCTACTTGAGTCCTAGGAGGTTGTTGACCTTCATTGGTGGGCCTCACCTCATCAGCAAACATGGAAGGAAATTTTAGAGAAATGAGAAGGAGAAAGAGTGAGATTCGGCCATAGGTGGGTGGTCTCGCCACTAATGGACCACCCACACACTATCCACACCATTAATATCCTTACAAACTTCACACATAGTAATTTACATGGAAAATAAAGTGCTGGATGGTGGGGATTTCTCTCCCCACATGCATGCAAGGCCCATACGGCCCTTGATGTACAAGAAATGGGAAGAAGAAGAAGCCTCATA
Organism: Magnolia sinica; assembly: GCF_029962835.1. NCBI lineage: Eukaryota > Viridiplantae > Streptophyta > Magnoliopsida > Magnoliales > Magnoliaceae > Magnolia > Magnolia sinica. Next base: position 87,139,234 of record NC_080576.1, on the reverse strand, counting down.
GTGGGTCCATGGAGAATGGCCCACCATGTCTAAGTTATACAAGATCTAGGTCATTAGCCCTACCTAGGAGCCATGTAGGGCCTCCACCATGGATTGCTGGGCCCTACATGCTTCCATGCATGAGGCAAAAGATAAAGGAAGGAGGGATGGAGAAGAAGAAGAGAAGAGACCAAGGAGAGCACCCACCTCACAAGAACACCAAGAATCTTCTACCACTAGACTCCTTAGGCTTCAAGGTGCATAGATCTAAGGTTGAGATCTTTCTTCAAGGGTTAGATGAGGAAATTTATGAGTGAAAGCGGGCTGGAGTTTGTTGAGCAAGGTGGGAAGGTTTGGAGTTGCTAGAGAAATAAGAGGAGAGAGAGAGAAATGAGAGGGAAAAAGAGAGAGGGAGGGTTTTAAGGTAAGAAATTATTTCTCTCTTACCTTGGTTAGAGAAGAGTGATGATTGCAATAGGGAGTTAGAAACAATGTTATAGGGTTAGCAGACTTTTTAGGTTTGTGGGTGGTATTTTAGAAATAAGTAGTGTAGGAATAGGTCCTCGGTAGTGTGTGTGTGTAGTGTGTGTTGGAAATAGTACCAAGAGATGGGACCTACCTAGAAATCTATGTACACTATCCCTAGGTGGGCCACATGACCATGATTAAGGGCTTAAAAAATGAAATGCATACAACTTATGATTTACATGTCGGATGGACACACAAGACACTGCGTCGGAACTGCAACGATGAAGCAGACAAGACGGCACAGGTTTTGGCTCAATCTGAGTTAGGTCTACATGACCGGACTTAAGGATGATCGCAAACACTATCCAAGGGTTGCGGGTCACCGGGATTCGACTGGTAAGACCGCGGGACCAAGAGAAATGAATCGCATGCCTACACACACATATGCACACACAAGAACTCGGATCGGGTCTTACATAGCTAGATGCACACATTAAGGTCCAATTGAAGCATATGTGTTGTTGATAGATGTCTTAAATCTGTAAAATTAATAATCTGTAAATAATAGTTTTGATGCCATCAAACAGGCTTTAATGTCATCAAGTATTTTTAAATTTATTCTCTTGGTTGTTGGACATAAAGGTGTCATTTTTCGATAACATCGAAGGTATGTTTGATGTCATCGAAGCTAGGTCGAGCAACCAAATATTTTCAAAAAATTCATATTTTGTCTCTGGACTGATTTGGCAGCTTTTTTATGTCATCGCCAGTTAATAAGGGTGTTCGATGACATCAAACTATTTCACGTAGATTTTGGCAGATCTGTCAGATCTGCGAAACATTTTCGATTTCATTTGGGATTCTTCCTGAGGCTATATATGGGCATAAACAGGATTGGGAGAAATGCAAGGGGTTTCTAAATCATCTAAGGGTTTCAAAGGGTGTAGCAAGGGTGAGATTCGAGGTTGTTCAAATCGAGTAATCTCTTTCTCTTTGTAATTTCTGCTTTCATAGTGATATATGTTGCTTTGTGTCGTAGTTTTTTCAAGCAAAGGTTTTTGTACGTTAAAATCGTTATGTTCTTTTCATGGTGCAATTGGATTACTATCCTATATTCATATTTGTGTGCTTCTGCGGTCTCCCAACAGTATGAAGTTCAACTGAAGATTTTCTTAGTTACTCGATAAGTTATTATTAGATTAATATCGGTATTTGGATCATTCATTGTGTTAAGATTTGAGTGTTAAAACAAATAAAACTATGTAAAATAAAAAAAAAAAGAAAACTTATTGATTTTTCCAAGTCGAGACATGATTTGAATCACGTGACTTAAAATTGAATGTTCCCTTTGTAAAGTGTGTCTCAAGTGCAACAAGATTCTTCAGGCAATCAACTTCTAAGATATAATGACTATTACCTGATCCTAGCAGTGCACTCATTATACATAGGCTTGAATCACGTACAATCTTAACATAAAAGTGTTATAAATTAAAGAATCTTATACACAACGGAAGATAGAGTAAAAAGATAATGAGACGATCAGATCTATCAAATTCAAGGCTTGGCTTGAATAGTCAATATCTTAAGACAGATTTGCTACCCTTTTTCTGATAGTTCCAGCAAGTGCAAACGTATGAAATCTACAAATTGTCTTCGGGATACAATAAACTCTCAATCTGAATTTCAATACGAAAAATTGCACATTTAAGTGTTGAACAGATCTTTAGATTTGACATCAACATGCTTTTAAGATGTTCAAAAGAAACTTAACAAGAAGTCAGATCGAGAGTACTTGCATAGAAGATGATATTATCTTAAGAATGAAAAATATATATTATGGATTATAATATCCATGATTTATATTAATAGTAATTGAAGGGTCATGGAGTTCTTCAGACAAAAACAGTTATCTAACAGTATAAAACTATAGCCACATGCTCTAATCATCTTAACTGTTGCCACATAAGTGACACGTGGCATAGGTGCCACATGCACAACCATGCCACAGTCACTCTCAATTAACACTGAGGTTAAAATGCACTTAGCACTTGCAGCCCTACAACACGTGCGAGCACGGATGGTGCTTCGCACCATCCTTAAGGAGATTTGAACCCTGGTTGTGGAAGCAAAAAACTCATTCTCTTACCATCTGACTATACACTATATTTATGGAAAGTTTTAATTGTCAATATAGTAATTTACTTATTAAAATAAACCTTTATTTTTAATTTTAATTTTTTTATTTTAAAAAACACAACCCCCCGTAATTTCAAAAATAAAACTATATTCTAGAATGAATGGCATATCAATATAAATAGGTGCATAAGTAAATGTATATTTTGGATTTGAACATTTACTTTAGTGCATATATAGCAAAGTTTCACCAGGTACTTGGTGACCCATTAACCTTGAACTAAGGACCTTATATGACTCACCAGACACATAACATACATCTATTCATATATAAATGAAGATTTAAAAGTTTGTACATTTCTAGCCTTTGTGCGTATCCTGATTTCATGAGTATTTTAGAAACGATCTTAATCTATTCAAAAGCGGCCTTACTTATCTACTCATATAGGTAGATCTATCAAAGATGATTCACTTCATCTCAACAAAGTCTGCTTATAGACTTATTAAGAGTTAATACTCAACCTCTTATGAAATGCAGAAACCAAACACTAGACTTTATGAATGAGACTCAAATTTTCTTTTTCTAATGCCTGTTTCAATCACGTACTTGACTTGTTTGTCCCTTTAAACCTAGCTTATATTTCAAAACATAGGTAGGGTTCCTATCAAGAGTGAAAGTTATATCTTTATGTATCTTAGTTTCATTCCTTTAGTAGTTCTCCTTATATGATCTCCTAATAAACCTTTTTGTCAAAGGATCTGCTAAGTTCAGGATAAATTCAACATATTCCATTGTGATTACTCCATCTCTGAGCAATCTTTTAACAAAGTTATGCCTTAGACCTAAATTTCTAGACTTATCATTATAAATCTTGCTCATAGCACGACAAAGAGTAGCATCACTATCACAAAATATAGATATGGTAAGAGTAGGTTTTGGCCAATACGTGATTTCCATTATAGGTATCTTAGTCATTCACCTTCTTTACAAGTAGCGCTAAGTATAATAAACTCACTTTTCATTGTAAAGTGAAATATGCACATTTGTTTCTTAGATGTCCATGATATTGTTCTTCTTCTAATAGTGAATATCCAGTCACTTGTAAATTTAGATTCTATGATATCTGCATTTCGACTTGCATCGTTGTACCCTTAAAGTATAACAAGATATAATTTATAATGAAGTTCATAGTTTATAGTTCCTCTTAAATACTTCAAAACTCTCGAAATCGTATTCCAATGTACTTGTTGTAAGACCTATGTCCTAGTCCGTACCGTTCCGTTGGCTTCCGAGGTCATTCTGGTTGAATTCCGGCAATCCTCGACCCGTATCCGACGTTTACGCGTGATCTTAAACTGGGTCTCGTATACCGAAGTCGGCTCGAACCGAAACTTGTATCATAGTGACCGCGCCATCGCTGCGGTTTCAACGCCGTGACTTGCGCACCGAACCGATACCCAGGCTAGGAGATGTGGGCCTACGTTCATTCCGAAGAAACGTCGCGCATTACGAATATCGAGGAAATCTCTACAATATATCCCATCAATCAATGTCAAGTACAACCATACCTCAAGTACAACCAACCCATCCCTCCTTTTCCCTTAAGTCAACTCTTTCTCCCCTCACCATCCCTCTTTTACAACTTTTCAAACAAACTCATTCCCTTTTTCCAAAAATTCAAACTCACCCATACCTCTTCATTACAACCACCACTCCATCCATCTCTTTAATCCCATCATTTCTCTCTCTTCCTTATTTCTCAAAACACTCTCCCAAGCAACAAAAAACTCCATACGTCCAAGCCTCTCCAAGTCTTCCCAAACAACAAGTGTGGCCCACCCTCTCATCTCTCATCCCCACCATCAAAACCCCATCAACCTTCATCAAAGACGAAGGCAAGGAGCTTAGGAGCCCAAGGGAGCAAGGAGACGTCATAGAGGTGGGTGACCCACCGTTGATTTTAATTTTTGGGCCCACTTCTTGGTGGGACCCATTTTGATGAATGTAACATATCCATGGAGGGCTCATAGTGGCGGGGTCCCTCCACTCCACCGATCTCTCTCTATTTCTCTCACTCACTCTCCCTCACATACAAAGACACAATTGTAAGGGTTTTGGGTGAACCTGGGAAAGCCTATTTTTAGTGAATGCTAATATCCCCTGTGTGAGGATATTAGGAGTGGAGTAGCTTTTTGTGTGGCTGTTGTTTAACAGTTGGTGAACACACAGGCGAACCACTATAAACCCTTGTGTTTGATTGATTTATTCTTCTATTTTTTAATTATTCTTTTGTGGGATGTATGTATGGTGGTGAATGTTGTAATCATTTAATTCAAGCTTTGTGAGAATGTTGTAATAGCTTAGAATTTATTTTCTGCTATTCCTTTATCGCTTGATTTTCAATTTCATTTGAAAGTTATTCCAGCAAGGTTGCCCTGCCATTTTTATGGTGTATGGCTGTCCCTAGAACAATACATTTTTAATTACAAGTTATTTCAATTCAGTTTATATTTATTATTGTATTCCTCTTCGGTTTGAGACTTGATACAAAGATCTTTCTAGAAATAAGGTTGTCCTACCATAAACTCTGTTTTTGGTGTAAGGTTGTCCTTAGAACAACGTTTGTATCAACCTCTCAAGATCTGAATTTTGAGGTTATTTTAATTTACTGCATTGTGATTTACTTTGGCTATCATATTCTTTTTTATTCCGCTGTTTTGAGTTTTTATTTGGCATTGTCCTATTCACCCCCCCTCTAGGACATATAGCTTGGCCTTTTCAAGTGGTATTAGAGCCTAATAGCTCTTTTTATTCTTGGATTTAATTCTGAGCTAACGATTTAAGCTATTTAAGATGTCAAATTTTGATAGCCTTTCGATCACTTGGCCTCCACCCTTTGATGGCTCCAACTATGCCTATTGGAAAGCCGAGGAATGAGGATCTTCCTCAAATCAATGGATGAAAATGTGTGGCAAGCCACGGTGACTGAATGGAATCCTCCCTATCATGGAAGTTATTGGGGTTGATGGTTCAAAATCAATGAAAGTAACACCATATTACCAATGGACCACTCTTGAGAAAAGTGAGAGTAGTGCAAATGCTAAAGCACTAAATGCAAATTACTTGCGCACTATCACCGGATGAGTTCAAAAGAATCATTTCCTGTGATACTGCAAAGCAAGCTTGGGATATATTAGAAATGACACACGAGGGTACTACAATTGTCAAAAAATCTAAAGTCCAACTCCTCACAACCAGATTTGAAGAAATTCATATGGAGGAAAATGAAATGTTTATGGACTTTTACACTAGATTAAATGACATTGTAAACTCAATGTGGGGTCTTGGCGATAAAATCCCAGAAAGTAAAGTGTGTGCAAAAATATTACGCTCACTTCCTGAACGGTTCAATTCTAAAGTAACCGCGATCCAGGAACTTCGTGATACGGATAATATGAGGGTAGAAGAACTAGTTGGTTCACTACAAACCTACGAGTTAAACTTTAAAGCTCCTAAAGGAAAATCTATCACACTAAAATCTTCTAAATGTAATTCAGAAGAAAATTTTGATTCAGAAGATGATATGGCTCTTTTAGTTAAAAAATTTTACAAGATTTTCAAAAGCAAGAAAATGGTTGATTTTCAAAAATCAAATGACAAAAAGAAGTTTAGACTCAAATCTCGAAAATCTTTGAAAGATAGTCAATGTTACAACTGTCTAGAATATGGGCACTTAGCAAATAGATGTCCTAAAAGGGACAAACCCAAGAAGAAGGGTATGTTGGCTACATGGGATGAATCATCTGATTCTGAAGGTTCTTCTGAATCAGAAGATTTTAAAACTGAGTCGGGCAATGAGGTTAAAGCTCTTATGACTCTAGCCAAATTCACATTTTCAGATAATGACTCTACAAGTGAAGAAAATCTGAATAGTGAATGTGAAAATGAAGATGATCTTCAAGACGCTTACAATGCCCTACATAAGGAAAGTTGTAAAATTGCTGTCAAACTTAAACTTCAAAAAGAAAAGTTTTCTAAACTCAAAAATTGTTTTGATTCACTTGTCTTAGAAAAATCACAAATTTCAGATTGTTTTGAAAAATCAAAATGCGATTTGGAATTCAAAAACTCCCTAATTGTTGATTTAAAATCTGAAATTGAGAATCTTAAAACTGAAGTATCTTCTCTTCTGAGTCTAAAGGACACATGGAAATATGCCCAAGGTGATCCAAAGTTAGAGAAACTTTTATCCGGATCAAGAAAATGTGGCGATCGATCCAGGTTAGGCTATGATAAAAATTTATCTCCTAAACAAATGTATACTCCTCCTATGTTTGTTAAAGGAGAGTCCTCAAACTCAAAAGGGAAAAGTACTTATCAAGATTTTTCTAGAAATTCAAAAACTTTTCAAAAACCTAGAAACAGCCATGTCAACTTTAATCAGAAACGAAATCCACTAGCTGAAAAGATAGTTGATTTACTCAAGGAGCTCTTAAAATCTAACTCTATAGGTCATTCCTACAAATGTACACAAAAGAAGACCAACTATGTTCTTAAACCTAAAACAGTTATGAAATGGGTTCCTAAAGTCACCTGCTTGGTTGCTCACACTGCTTTCAAAGCAACAAGTCATTCAAAGTGGTACCTAGACAGTGGATGCTCCAGGCATATGACAGATGACAAAGCTTTATTCACCAATCTGAAAGATATGACTGATGGTTCAGTCACATTTGGTGATGGTAGCAACTGTAAGATTATAGGCCAAGGTACGGTTCAACTTTTTAATCTTCCGGTGTTTAAAAATGTTTTATACGTTGAAGGCCTAAAGCACAACTTGCTTAGTATATCACAAATATGTGATAATAACCATAATGTTCAGTTTTCAAATCAAAGCTGTGAAATACTAAACAATAAGGGTTCTGTAATATTAACTGGACGTAGAACGTCTGAAAATTGTTATTTATTAGTGAATCCAGCTCATCTAATCAAACATGTTACATGGTCCATACAGACGAGACTGACTTATGGCACAAACGTCTTGGACATATACATTATCGAAATTTATATCGATTGAGCAAAAGAGAACTTGTAAGAGGTTTACCCAAACTTCAGAAATTAGATAAAATATGTGGTGAGTGCCAGATAGGCAAACAAACAAAGAACTCACACAAAAAGGTGAATTCAAATACCACATCAAGACCACTCGAACTTCTCCACATGGATCTGATAGGACCTACCAAAACGGAAAGTCGTAGTGGTAAAAAGTATATCTTGGTAATAGTTGATGACTTTACCAGATTCACTTGGGTAGTCTTCTTAAGGAATAAATCTGAAACCCTTGAAGAAGTAAGAAAAGTTCTCAAAAGGATTCAAACTGAAAAATCCTCTCAAATCAGTAAAATTCATAGTGATCATGGATCTGAATTTGAGAATAGCAATTTTGAGAAGTTCTGTACCGACCAAGGTATATTACATGAATTCTCTGCTCCCAAAACTCCACAACAAAATGGAATTGTAGAAAGAAAGAATAGGGTGCTTCAAGAAATGGCTAATGTCATGATGAATAGCATGAAGCTCTCTAAAAATCTTTGGGCTGAAGCAGTCAACACGGCTTGCTATATTATTAACCGAGTATACACTAGCAAAGATAATAATAAAACGGCTTACGAATTGTGGTTCAATAAAAAGCCTACTGTTAAATACTTTCGAGTTTTTGGCAGCAAGTGCTATATTTTACATGATCGTGAAAATTTGAAAAAATTCGATATGAAGAGTGATGAAGGTATTTTTCTAGGATATTCTTTAAACAGTCGAGCTTATAGAGTTCTGAACAAAAGGACTGGTGTGATTCAAGAATCCATTAATGTTGTCATTGATGATCACTTAAACACACCAATTTCTAATTCAGATAATGATGAAGTACTAATCATTGATAAACCCGATACTTCATCGAATCAGATTGATTCTAAGTTGAGGACTGTTAAAGATCATCCCACCACATAAATTCTTGGAAACCCTCTCACCGGTGTTCGCACCCGTAGACAACTTGAGGATATATGTAATTATGTATGTTTTACATCCCAAATTGAACCATCTAACGTAAAAGAAGCTCTGGGTGATGAGAATTGGATTGTTGCGATGCAAGATGAACTCAACCAATTTGTAAGAAATGATGTTTGGTATCTCGTACCAAGACCTAAAGATAAACACATCATTGGAACAAAATGGATTTTCAAAAATAAGTCTGACGAATGTGGAAATATAATTAGAAACAAGGCTAGACTGGTGGTACAAGGTTATACTCAAATTGAAGGGATTGATTTTGTTGAAACCTTTGCACCAGTAGCACGTCTTGAATCTATCAGACTATTTATATCCATTGCATGTTTTAGAAAGATAAAGATCTATCAAATGGATGTGAAAAGTGATTTTCTAAATGGCGATTTACATGAAGAAGTCTATGTTGAACAGGCAATGGGATTTGAAGATTTCAAAAATACTGATCATGCATATCGGCTTAAAAAGGCACTTTATGGATTAAAACAAGCACCTGGGGCATGGTATGAGAAACTAACGAAATTTCTTTTAAGTCATAATTTTCAAATGGGATCTGTTGATAAAACTTTGTTTGTTAAGAAACATAATGATCATATCTTAATGGTGCAGATTTATGTTGATGATATTATTTATGGATCAACTTGTACTAACTTGACTACTGAGTTTGCAGATTTGATGAAATCACAGTTCGAAATGAGCATGGTTGGGGAATTGACTTATTTCCTTGGATTGCAAGTAAAGCAACAATCTGAAGGAATATTCATTTCTCAATCTAAGTATGCCTTGAATCTAATCAAGAGATTTGGATTTGAGAATGGCAAGAATTTCGATACTCCTATGAGTACTACCCTGAAACTATCAAAAGACTCTAATGGTAAAAATGTTGACTCAAAACTTTATCGGAGTATGATTGGTAGTTTGTTATATTTAACTGCTAGTAGACCTGATATTTCTCTAAGTGTTGGTATTTGCGCAAGATATCAATCTGATCCAAAAGAATCTCACTTGATTGCTGTCCAGCGAATTATTAGATATGTCGCAAGTACTGTAAATCTCGGTCTCTGGTATCCTCATGACAATGTCCAATTAGCTGGGTACTCGGATGCTGACTGGGCTGGTAATTTAGATGATAGAAAATCAACCGGTGGTGGTTGTTTTTACATTGGAAATTGTCTAGTTTCCTGGTTTAGTAAGAAACAAAATTCTATATCACTTTCAACAGCTGAAGCTGAGTATATCGCAGCTGGTAATGCATGTACACAGCTTGTTTGGATGCAATGAATGCTAAGTGATTATGGAATTAAACAGGATTCTATGTTATTACATTGTGATAATTCCAGTGCGATAAATATTTCAAAAAATCCTATTCAGCATTCTCGTACTAAGCACATTGACATTAGATTTCATTATATAAGGGAATTAGTAGAAGAAAAAGTTATATCTCTAGAATATATTCCTACTGAAGATCAACGAGCTGACATTTTCACAAAACCTCTCGATAAAAGCAGGTTCAAAAAGATGAAATTTGATCTTGGCATGTGCATTTTAAATTGATAATTTATGCCTTCTTGTATTATAGTGTATATTTTTGCTAGATTGAATTCTAATTTTTGTATAATTTGCAAGATATATGAATTAGTGTATATACATTTTTGAGGAACTGAATTCTGACTCAGCAAATGATCCAGATTTTGTATCATCTGATGTTGATGCACGTTTGAGTGCATTAGAGGGTAAAGTTGAGAATATTAATGTTAAGTTGGAAAACATGTCTGTTGCTCATGATTTACAATTCAAATACATGCGCAAATATCTTAGGCACTTGAACAAATGCATGCACCAACTTGATCCCTCTATTCCTGCTCCGTCTTCAAGTTCTAGTTCTGACTAGTTTTTATGAGACATCTGGTCTGTAATAACCTTATAACTTAGCACTTGGGTGATTTAGAGTTGGATTTTATTTATGTTTTATGCTGGATATTTGTTCTTGATGTAATATTTATGCTTGATATATGTGATGCTTTCTTGAGTATCTCTATGACTCTTTTGCTATACTCTCTTACTTCCTCATGTTTCCTCTCATGACTTCCTTTATTTAGTTCTCCTTTGTCATATTGTGACAAAAAGGGAGAGAATAGTTTGTTCTTAATGTGATTATGAGAGGAGTAGCATTGGTTATATTACTCAGGGGGAGTGGGGAGTCAAGGGGAGTATATGTTTGATCTTGTTGAATGAAAATGGTTGAATGTTGAAACTGTTTGAAACTGGTTGAATATTGAATATTGATTTGCAGGTATTAACCAGTTGTTTTACTCTTGTTTATCTTGATTATGTGTTTTGTCACTAATTTGACAAAGGGGGAGATTGTAAGTGCTATAGTTTTTATCCCTGTCTGTTGTCAAATTTGTGGTGCCAAAATCAATGTTATGTTATATATAACTTGCTTAAGTGAAGCTCTCTCAAGGATCAACATTCATGAACAAGCTAAGCTCACATCAAGCAAAGCTCACAAGTACAAGGATCAATCTTGAATGAAAGAACTGCTCACAAGACAAGACTCAAGCTGCAAGACTTCAAGAAGAGTACAAGGCAGTTTGTACACTTTCAAGATTGAGCTACATCAAGGTTTAATCTACATCAAGACTTCAAGGCTCATACTTCAAGGTCTCAAGTTCCGAATGTCTCAATGTCCTTTACTTCATGATTGAGGTTTGATTGACCATAGGTTGACCTTAGAAGTAGGTCATTTCGGATACATAAACCGAATGTTTATTTTACATGTGATTGGTCTGTTCTTCGACTAGTCCTAGGCCTTCTTCGACTAGTCCTAGACTTGCTTCGACCAGTCTAAGAAATTTCTCGACCAGTCGTAAGTTTGTTACAAATTCCGGATAAAATCTGTTAGCCTTCGACTAGTCCAGGAATCTGTTCGACCAGTCGTAGGAACAGTGTCGACTGATCTTCGACCAATCGTATAACCTTCGACTCGAAGTCCAGCGATGGTTTATAGGACCTACGACCAGTCGAAGGTGACCTACGACCAGTCGTAGGAGACCTACGACCAGTCGTAGAATGGTCAAAGTATATCCCGCCTGATTTTTCAAATATCTGTTATGGCTTCGACTAGTCGTAGAGCACTCTAGACCAGTCGAAGACCCGATCTTCTCACTTATAAATAGTGCACGAATCTCAGAAGAAATCATCGAATTAATTAAAGTATTCAAGCCAATCTTCATCGAACTTCTGAGAGATAATTCTGTGTTCCATCTAAGCTAAGTGTGCTTATTTAATATTCTCTTTCCTTAGCTTTATTTAATTGATTTTGTTTCTGCTATTCCAATCTGATTTGATAAGAGGAATTATTATTCCCTTTCTTTGGAATCAAAATCAATTAAGGCAAGCCCTATTTGGTTTAATTTAAAATCTATTAGAATTAGAACCATTGTAATCGAGTACTGAACATTGAACTAGGAAATTCAAGCATCTACTTTCAGTAGGGTCAACCGGGCTGCTACAACAAAGGACATCATCAGGTATATTACATATTGTAAATTCCTTTCTATTATTTTGGTTTCTTTCAAGATTTGCCGAAAAAATCTTGTTATATTGGTTATCTGAGGAAAGCCAGGAAAACTCAGAAGTGGGGTTTTTTTAATTGTGTAAGCCCACATACAAAGACACAATTGTAAGGGTTTTGGGTGAACCTGGGAAAACCTATTTTTAGTGAACGCTAATATCCCCTGTGTGAGGATATTAGGAGTGGAGTAGCTTTTTGTGTGGCTATTGTTTAACAATTGGTGAACACACAGGCGAACCACTATAAACCCTTGTGTTTGATTGATTTATTCTTCTATTTTTTAATTATTCTTTTGTGGGATGTATGTATGGTGGTGAATGTTGTAATCATTTAATTCAAGCTTTGTGAGAATGTTGTAATAGCTTAGAATTTATTTTCTGCTATTCTTTTATTGCTTGATTTTCAATTTCATTTGAAGTTGTTCCAGCAAGGTTGCCCTGCCATTTTTATGGTGTATGGCTGTCCCTAGAACAATACATTTTTAATTACAAGTTATTTCAATTCAGTTTATATTTATTATTGTATTCCTCTTCGGTTTGAGACTTGATACAAAGATCTTTCTAGAAATAAGGTTGTCCTACCATAAACTCTGTTTTTGGTGTAAGGTTGTCCTTAGAACAACGTTTGTATCAACCTCTCCAGATCTGAATTTTGAGGTTATTTTAATTTACTGCGTTGTGATTTACTTTGGCTATCATATTCATTCTAATTCCGCTGTTATAAGTTTTAATTTAGATCTGTCCTATTCACCCACCCCCCTCTAGGACATATAGCTTGGCCTTTTCAGGATCCTACTAATATGTGTTATATCTACCCCGTCCATCAACATCAGACGGTGTGGCCCACCCTATTGCAGGTGATGATCCACACCATCCATTGTTTAGATGGACCCAATACACCTTTCTTTATATATATTATATATAATATATATGATAATATAATATAATATATATTGTATATATATAATAAAAGATATATATTTTATATTTATATACATACAGGTGGGCCACGTACATGTGGGGCCCAACATGATGCTGTGAGGACGGGCGTGGCTAACAATGAAGTATAAACTGACATGGGGTGTACTAGGCTTGGGGTAGGCCACTCATGCAGGCCCCACCTTGATGTATGTACTCAATCCAAGCCGTCCATCCTTTTCTTCAGGCCATTTTAGGCGTTGAGTTGAAAAACGAGGTCCATCTGATCATCAGGTGGCGCGCCGAACCGATACCCAGGTAAGAAGATGCCGATCAGCGTTTATTCCGAAGAAACACCGCGCGTTGCGGATGTCGAAGGAATCTCTACACAATTAGTCCCACTAATTAAACATAAATGCAACCATACCTCAAAGTACCTCACCCATTCCCTCTTTTTCCAAAAGTCCACCATCTTTCCACCTCACCATTCCTCTTTTCTCATTTTCAACCTCAACCATCCCTCTTCTCCACCAATTTCAAACTAAACCATACCCCTCATCACTTCTTTCTTACAACCATCACTCCACCCATCCCTCCACCCATTATTTCTATCTCTCCCTCTCATTCTCTAGCAAATTTTCCAAATCCCATGAGAAATTTCACTCATCCAACACTCCTCTCTCAACTTCAAGTGTGGCCCACCCTCTCATCTCCAATCTCAACCATTCATCCTTCATCAATCTCCATTAAAAGTGAAGGTAAGGAGCTAAGGTGTCCAAGGGAGCTAGGAGAAGGAAGATAAGGTGGGTGTTTTTCCATTAATTTAAATTTTAGGGCCCACTTGTTGGTGGGACCCATTTGGATGTATGTGATTTAATCAAGAGGGCCCATAGTGGCGGGGTTCCTCTATCTCACCGTGTATCTCTCTCTTGATTTCTCTCTCATTCTTTCTTTGTAATGGTGTGGATCCCACCGATAGGTGTTACATCTCCCCCGTCCATCTACATCAGACGGTGTGGCCCACTCTATTATAGGTGATGATCCGCACCCTCTACTGTTGGGATGGGTCCAATGCATCTTTTATATATATATATATATATATGTATGTTATATTTTATATACTTATGTATATAATATATAATATAATAAGTACTTATATATATATACAATATAAGGTAAACATTAAATGTATATGTATATATATATATTGGTGGGCCACATTCACGTGGGACCCACCACATTTTTTTTTGTGAATATATACAACCGTCCAGCGTCCCTGGACGCTGGACGTTGCAACAATGGACTGTTTAAATAAAAAAAAAAAAAAGAAGGGAGAAGAAAGGAGTGGTGGGCCACTCATGCAGGCCCCACCTTGATGTATATGTAAGATCCGAGCCGTTCATGTTGATCCTCAACTCATTTTAGGCGTTGAGCCGAAAAATGAAGTGGATCCCATTTTCTGGCAGGCCGTACCATAGGAAACAGTGTCCCTACCTTTGATTTGCTCCCTGATGCTCCTGTACATCTGAAAAAGCTCAATATTAGACTCTATGGGTTGGTATCAAGCCACAGAAACCAATGGAGGGAGTGGATTGTACTGAAGCGGGCCCCACCCAGGAAAAACCGTAGAACAACTGGATTTTCAAAAAAAAAAAAAAGAATAGAAGGGAGGCAGCAGCGCTGACGCTGCTGCTGCCAGCCGTACGGCCGCTGACGGACGGACGAGCTGGGGCTCACGGCCCCCAGCTGTGGTCCCACCTTGGTGCATCTCGGTCATCAACACCGTGCATTTGATGGGTCCCCATATTTCAGCCGTTCACCCCGAAATTCAACTGTATATGGAACTCCGGTGGGCCACATCATTGAAAATCATGTGAAGACATACTAAAACATATAAAATCATTTGGCAGGGCCCACCTGAGTTTTGGATGTTGCTTAAACTTGGTCTGTACGGTCATTAAGATGGGACCCACATAATGGATGGGCTGGATTGTGAATCACATCTCGGTGGGCCCCAAAACAAAAAAAAAAAAAAAAAAAACAAATTTAAAGCAGCAGCTGACGGGCGGGCGGCCACGAGGCAGGGACCCACGGCTCCATCCGTGGGCCCCACCATGATGTATATTTTGTATCCACACCGTCCATTTGGTGGGCCACCATTTGACATGGACCCCCCTCAAAAATCAGGTCAATCCAGCGCTCGGGCGGCCCACATCACAAGAAAAAGTGCGAATTGAACTCTACCATTGAAACCCTTTCTGGGTCCACAGAATTTTCAGATCAAGCTGAAAATTGTTGTTCCCCTCCTCCCTGGCCCGTGTGACCTTATGAATAAGTTGGATTTCAAATGAACATTTCAGTGGGCCTTACCCAAGGTCCAAGTGACCTTATGAATAGGTTGGATTTCAAATACATATTATGGTGGGCCCTAGGCCCATGTGGTGGAGCCATATTGATGTATTTCTGGCCATTGGGGAGGCCCACCTTGATATATATATATAAGGCCCATGAGGTTAGGCCCATTCGACGTATTGGTGGCCCGATGTCGAGGCCCACTCTGATATATATAAGGGCCATGTTACGAGACCCATTGTGATGTTTTCAAAGGCTCATGGAGTATGACCCATTGCAATGTACATAAGGCCCACTAATGCGGCCCACTTGATTTATATAAGGCCCATAGGAGATGGCCCATTTAATGTATCTGAGAACTATGGGTCGAGGCCCAATGAGATGTATATTAGTCCATTGCAATGTGTGATTTCCTATGGTTTGTGTAATGGTGCTTTATGGCGGGCTAAGCCTTGGGAACAATGTTGGTTTGACGTCCACATTGTAAGGACAATGTTGGTTAAATGTCCGCATTGTCATACTCCTTAAGGCCACTGATAGGTTCATATTTATACTCTGCAGGCCGTCTAGGCCCATTTCTGTGATACGCAGAGCCCATCCCTATATGCATGTTTAGTATAGATCCATGGTTCATGATCATTCGCATCATATGTATGCACGTGAGGAGTGACCGATCATAGCATATGCCTTTGGGCAGACTGTTTATGGGCTCCATGATAGGCGGAGTTGCCCCATATAAGTGCATGGTACATACAGACTGTTGCATGACTGATAATGTGACTCATGCACTTGCATTTGTGTGATTATAGTTACTATGTGCCCTAGCGACATCAGGGCCATAGCCTCCACAGATACATCGTGGATGGCAGGATTGGAGACCGGAAATATTCGATTCTAGCATACGGGCACCATAGATGTCCCGGGGTGCAAATCCCTAAACCCGATGGTACCAGAGGATGACTCCAACGCCGAGACCGAGTGGATATACGAGCGCATGAGGGCCGAATACCAGGAGGCCGCGTCTCCCACCGTGTCGTGGTCGGTTGGAAAGGAGTGTGGCCTTACTCGCCCGAGGGTAGGGGCAATACTAGGCTGAGTTTGACCACTCGTGAATGGGTCCGCTATCGACGTCGGATAGGTATTGGCGACTATTGGTACGCGGATAGTGAGGTTTCTTACGCTTACTTGGGCGGTGCGGCTGGGAGAGCGCAGTGCCATTTAGAGTGTATTGGACCCCGGTGATTATCAACTGTACCGATACATGTTGAGGATTGGCATGCTTGAGTTGCATCTTGCATCGCATGGCCGTGTTATGGCCGATAGCATTCATATCTTGCACCGCATAGCCTTGTACGGCTGATTGCATTCATGTGCTCATCACCATGATTCCGCATCACTCTGACCTTGCATTTTGAGCACGTTTATATTGCGCACACACTTACACCACCCTCTAAGCTTTCCATAAGCTTATGCACGATTGATGCGTGCAGGTGACGTCAGGACGCAGTCGCAGCCATAGTCTCGTTGTAGTTGGAGCGTGCAGCCGAGCTTCTGGAGTTCTGTTTCTTTTGTTACATTGTATTTTATTTTCTTTCAGTCGTATTGTACTTAAAAAGTTTTTGATCATAGTGGATTTTGTAGTGGTGTTCTTGTGCTTATTGATTGTGGGTTATGCTTTTGTTATGCTCATTATGAATCAGACTAATGATTTGAAACCCTCCTTGTAGTATCCCAGGATATATATAATAAAAGATATATATTTTATATTTATATACATACAGGTGGGCCACGTACATGTGGGGCCCAACATGATGCTGTGAGGACGGGCGTGGCTAACAATGAAGTATAAACTGACATGGGGTGTACTAGGCTTGGGGTAGGCCACTCATGCAGGCCCCACCTTGATGTATGTACTCAATCCAAGCCGTCCATCCTTTTCTTCAGGCCATTTTAGGCGTTGAACAAAATTTTGGGACTAATTCGATTCTCGGGTGGGCCATACCATAGGAAATAGCGGTAATACCATTAAAACCCACCTTGAATCTTCCATTCGGCTAAAACACGTTACATATTGGTCTCATTTGGTCGATCATGGGCCATAGAATCCAATGGCTGGGTCGGATTGAATTGATGTGGGCCCTACCACGGAAAAACTGTAGAAAATCTGATTTTAAAAAAAAATAAAAACAAAAAGAGAAGATAGCACTGACGCTGCTGCTGCAGAGCGTCCGCGGGCAGTGCCTGAACCTGACGCAAGGACGGACGGGCTGGGCCTCACAGCCCCAGTTGTGAGCCCCACCGTGATGCATTTCGAACATCAACACCATGCATTTGATGGGTCCCCTCGGACCAGGAGGCCGCCCCAAAAATCAGTTGTATACGGAACTCAGGTGGGCCACACCATCTAAAATCATGTGAAGACATGCCTAAAACATATAAAATCACTTGGTGGGGCCTACCTGAAATTTCGATGCGGCTGAAACTTGGTATGAACCCTCAACCAAGTGGGACACACATAATGGGTGGGCTGGATTTGCGAACCACATTATAGTGGGCCCCTGACCGTGACCCTATGAACAGTTTAGGTGACAAATAAACATTTCAGTGGGCCCCCGTTTTCCTAGGTCCACGTGACCATATGAACAGATTGGATGCAAATAAACAGTACAGTGGGCCCCCACGTCCACATGACCATATGAATAGATTGGATGCAAATAAACCGTACAGTGGGCCCCCAAGTCCAGGTGACCTTATAAACAGGTTGGGTGCAAATAAATATTATGGTGGGCCCCCGGGCCTGCATGACTCTATCAACAGATTGGGTGAAAAATAAACATTTCGGTAGGCCCTAGGTTGGGTGGGAAATAAACATTATGGTGGGTCCTACTTAGAACCCACTTATGTATATATTGTGTCCACACCTTTCATCAGTGTGGACCTCCACCATGAAGAATGTGAGTTATCTATGCCTTCCATCCCTATGGGACCTACCGTGATGCATATGTTTCATCCAAACCGTCCAACCATTTTGGAGGTTATTTTAAGGCCATGTGATAAGGCCCATCTTGGTGTGTTTGTGGGCCGTCCATTGAGGCCCACCTTGATTTGTATAAGGTCCATATTATGAGGCCCATTGTGACGTATGTAAGGCTCATGTGATTAGGCCCAGCTTGATGTATTTGTGGCCCGCCCACTAAGGCCCACTTGAGATATATGAGTTCATGGTTTGAGGCCCATTTGATGTATTTGGGCCCTTGGGTCGAGGCCCAACAAGATCTATATAAGGCCCATTGCAATATGTGATTCATGGCAAGCCGTGCCTTGGGAGCAATGATGGTTTGATGTCCACATTGTAAGGATGATGTTGGTTAAATGTCCGCATTGTCACTCTCCCCCTAGGGCCCATTAATAGGCCCATACCTGTAGCATATAGGCCATCTAGGCCCATCTTCGTTTTAATCAGAGCCCATCACCACATAACATGTATAGTATAGATCCATGATTCATGATCATACGCAACATATGTATGCCTGATATGAGAAGTGACTGATCATAGCATATGCCTTCGGGTATATCGTTTATGGGCTCCTTGACAGGCGGAGCTGGCCCACATGAGCGCTTGGTACGCGCAGGATTGTTGCATTTTGATAGTATGATTCATGCACTTGCATTAGTGTGATTGTGATTATTGTATGCCCTAGTGACATCAGGGCCATAGCCTTCACAGACACATCGTAGGTGGCTGGATTGGATACCGAAAATATTGTTACTAAGCATCGGGGCGCCATAGATGTCCCTGGGTGAAAATTTCTAAACCCGATGGTACCAGAGGATGACTCCAATGTCGAGACCAAGTGAATATATGAGTGCACGAGGGCCGAATACCAGGAGGCCGCGTCTCCCACTGTGTCGTGGTCGGTTGGAAAGTGGTGTGGCCTTACTCGCCCGAGGGTAGAGGGCAATACTAGGCTAAGTTTGACCAGCTCGTGAATGGGTCTGCTATCGACATGCTGGATAGGTATTAGTATACTATTGGCCAGGCAGATAGTGAGGTTTCTTACGCTCACTTGGACTGTGTGGCTAGGAGAGCGGCAGTGCCACTTGGAGTGTACTAAACCCCGGTGATTATCCAGAATGAGAACTATACTGATATTTAACGAGTTGTATGAGGATTGGCTTACTTGAGCTACATTCGCATCGCATGGTCAAGTCATGGCCGATAGCATTCATATCCTGCACCGCATAGCCTTGTTACGGCTGATTGCATCCATGTACTCATTAGCATGATTCTACATTACTTTGACCTTACATTCTGAACACGCTCATATTGCACACACACTTACACACCCTTTAAGCTTTCTATTTGCTTATGCATGATCGATACGTGTAGGTGACGCCAGGATGAAGTCGCAGCCATAGTCTCGCAGCAGTTGGAGCGTGCAGCCGAGCTTCTGGAGTTTTGTTACTTTCACTATATTGTATTTCTCTTTCATACCCATTGTACTCAAAAGTTTTTTATCATAGTGGATTTTATGAGGGTGTTCTTGTGGTTATTGTTCGTGGGTTATGTTTATGGTTATGCTCATTATGAATTAAATTAATATTATAAATCCTCCTTATAGCATCCCAGGATCGAAACCTGGTAAATGGGTGTCGGGAGCCGAGAATGGGATTATACGGAGGCTGTCGAGGTCGAATTTGGCGATCAAAAATTTTCTGAGCCCGGTTTCCGAGTTCGGGGCGTGACACTTGTCCTAGATTATTGGTATACATGCTCAACATTTCTACTGTGAATGTTATATTAGGTCTAGTGCAATTCATTGCATACATTATACTCCCAATAACACTCGCATATTCTTATCGCGCTTTACATCTATCAGTATTTTTGACCAACTTAATACTTAGATCAAATGAAATTAAAAGCGGTTTACTATCATAGTAATTAAACTTCTTTAGCACTTTCTCTAGGTAATGAGATTGTGGTAAGGCTATTTCATCATTAAAATTATAAATCTTAATACCTAATATTACATCGGTTTTACCTATATCCTTCATGTCAAAGCTGGTACTTAGAAACTTTTTAGTTTATTTCACACAATCCTCATTTGGTCCAAATATTACCATATCATTTATATATAGGCAGATAATGATTTGACATTTAAGATATATGCACTTATCTGCTTGATTTACTCTAAAACTATTAGATTGTACTACTTAATCAAACTTAATATTGCTTAAGAACTTGCATGAGCCCATAAAGAAATTTGACCAATTTACATGTTTTATTCTCTTGGCCAGGTTGAACAAACCCTTCAGACTGTTCCATATAGACTTCTTCATCTAGATCACCATTTAAGAATGTCGTTAACATCTATTTGATGGATTACTAAGTGGTGAATTGCTACAAGAGCAATCAGAGTCCTAATGGTAGATATATGAGCATCAGGAGCATATGTATCGAAAAAATTGATACCTTCCTTTTGTCTAAAACATTTGGCTACCAACCAAGCTTTAAACTTATTTATAGTTCCATCAGGATTGAAGTTTCATTTGAAAATCTACTTACATCTTATAGGCTTTTAACTTGGTGGAAGATCGACCAAACACTAAGTGTTATTAGAGACTATGGAATCCATTTGATCGTCAATGACTTCCCTCAAAAACCATACATCAGGAGATGAAAGAGCTTCACTAAGTATTGATGAATCACCTTCAATACTTAGTGATTGAGTAATCTCATTTCTTATTTCATTTATATCCCCTTGTATAAGGAACATATAAATATATGAGTAAAAAAATGTTTATTTTCTTTTCCTTTTTCGATCTTCTTGGTTCATTTCCTTATGGATGAGTGTAAGATTTATCATGAATGTTGTTAGATTTTTTATTCATTGGTTCTACTTTATTTTCATCAACCTGTCCTTTTATATGATCATTTATATAGTCTTTGTATACCATATTTTCAAAAAATATAACATCTCTAGACTCTATAATTATGTTTTTGTCAACAAAAGTAATTTGTTCTATAACCAGGAACCTATATACGGGACTATGAATCCCATAACCCACAAAAGCAAACTAGATTTGTAACATCCAAAAATTTTCATGGCTCGAGTACATACATGTGCTCGAGAACTCCGAGTGTTAATAATGTATAAATTAAATGCTTTAAAAATTGCACCATTTTTTTCCATTTAGATTATATCTAGTTACATTCATGAAGGTAAACTATTCACGAGAATAAAATTGACTGTATTTATTATTTCATTTGAGTAAGAGAATTTAACAAATTATCAAATGTCATCTCAGTGGTAGCTTATTACATTATCGAGTTTGCAATGAAAATATAAAACCAAATCATAAAACTATCTTCTTATTATCTTACATGAGGAGATGGTCCTTTAGGCCTTCAATCTGTACATCACCTGCATCATCTGTACGATTGGAGATGGTCAACGCCCTACTCATAATGATGGTTTTCTTTTAAGATTAACAATAATTCAAGATATTCATAAAAGTGATGTAAGGGTTCTGATACGTCCCGTACTCCACAACTACAAGAGGTATAAATATGCACAAGTAATCTACATGAGATGCATGCCTAGCAAAGTATATGTAGTTCATCACACTTAGCAATCGCCACAATGTGGAAAATGATTTTAAGTTATCCGGCTCACCCCGCATCCCATTCTACAAAGATTCGCCGGCGTGTTCCATATTAACGTAGATTTATACGGGTATCCTAAGGCGACACAACAATGACTTGAATGAATTAAGTGACACGATTTGTTCATGGATCGACTATTTGCTACATCCAATCCCAGAAGTGATGTAACACGCATTGCGAATTACTTACATCGATTTGTGCACCATTACCCAAAATCTATGTAATTACATGTCGAACCAGGGGCTACTATCCGAACCACATTACGTTCATGATATTTATTTGATCGCTAAAAGTATGATTTCCAACATAGTACTTGCACCAAAGAGGAAATAAATTAAATCATGAGAGCTTTGAAATTTCAAGACACATACCCAAGCAAAAAATTTAAATAACAATAAAGTTTTTTTTATAAATAAAAACAAAGTGATTTGATAATTTGATAAACAAATTAAGAAAGTTTATTTATAAATTTTGAATAAATGTTAAAACATCATTTTAAAAGATTTAGGTCCAATGCGAGTGCGAGTATACTCATACTATACCATAGTTACGCATGTACACTTACACTCACACACCCATGGCCATGCCTGGTTTAGCATAGCGTACACGCACACTATAATAATCTGAAAATTTTCACGTATGAGTAGTACATGGGTGTTCATCAGATCGTGTATTTTAGTGTGTATTTTTTAAAATAACTTTTTATTCAGGTTAGTGGTAAAAATATACATAAATGAGTGCACCTATACAAACTTATACTCACTTACGCATCCTTGATAACATATTAATTTGGAAAAAAAAAACACTTTCTATGTGTGCTTGCATGAAACTAATTGTATATTAACATATATGCATGGTTAGACTTATAGCTGTCTGATTACTTTATCTGTATATGACCATCTAACCGTCAACCACACTTCTATTTGCCAAATAAGCCACCTAAATACCTAAGTGAAAACATTTATTGTGAACCCTATTGCATAAACTTCGAATCTATTGGTTAATTTGCATATGAAACGCTCACACACATCACATGGACCATCTGGCATGCAATAGGCGTTGAAATTCATCGTGATCACTATTGATGAATCATCAATATTAGGCTTCTTTGGAAGGAGACATCAAATGGCGGGCCATAGTCAATCTCCATTGTAGACAGATAGCATAGATAGAAACCATGCACATTTAACCTTTCAAAAGTGAAAGAGGAACTAAGTAAAGAAAAGTCACAAAATGATATGTCAAATGACATCTTGGACTAAATGAAATAAAGAAGAAGAAGAAATAAATAAATAAACATCAGGATAGACTATAGGGAGGTTTTAACGACAACCATTCCCTTACCCACCCTTTTTCACATTATGTGGCCCGTTTAGGCCTTAGATTTGCCTCATTTTAGGGCGTAGATTTGCCTCATTTTAGGGCCCATGTTCCAGCATGATTTGGCAATACAAAAGGCCAATGTGTATTTCTACAAACATCGTAGTGGGCCCCATATAACCTTCAGTCACAGGAGGTTATTATGAATGGTTCTCGCAAGGATTCTATGTTCTCTTCCAATAAAAAACATGTTGTTTCATTACCACGATTCAGCTCATCCTTAACATGTGTCATGATCATGACTCAGCTTAGTGGACATGTAGCAAAGAAATGATCTAACAAAAACCCTAAATCCCCACAAGGCTCGAATCTTTCATACCACATCTCACATATAACCTTTTCAAATTCCTTTTACATTTTCATTGAGAGACTATTTTCGGTGCAAGATACATAAAGGACAATAAATTGAAAAAAAATTGTTAAAAAAAATGGTGAAAATTTTAAAAATATATTTTTTTTTAAAACATATTTAAATTTATAACAATCCCCCACATGTTTCAAACTTTTTGACCTTTTCTGTTAAGGTAGTAAAGTTGTGTTGTAACGCCCCGTGTTTTCAGGACCCGAGTATATGACCCGTTTCCCAAGAACCCGAGTATTAACTTAAAAAGAGCCAAATTCCATATATAATATTTTTCTTTTATCAGAGTTAGCAGATAAGCGTAAAATAGAGAAGTCAGCATAAAGGAAAATTTTCATTTACATTTAGAGTATACAAGAGTTTGCCCATAATGACTTATACAAAGCAATGTCTTTACACTATTAATTACAAGGTTATATATATGAGAAATTTAAAGTATATAAAACATATAAACGAAAGCCACAAGGTCGCACGACTTCCTTAATAGGCGCAATCACGTATCCTTGATCACTACAATGACTCCTCATCAGCCTGAACCTACATATCACTTAAGCCACATGTGCTACCTATACGGTTATATATTTGATAGATGAGTGGCCAACTCAATGTGAATTCCCCTCAAGATTTTGCATCGCCGCCATAGCTAAGCATAGCTAAAAACAACAAGGCAATCAAAACAATACATGATGCAGTCTTTTTATATGAATGAATGCGTGAATGCACATCGACCTGGGGATGCACATCCAGTCGGACTTGGGCTCGTCACCCATTCAATCATCGACCTGGGAATGATCATCTAGTCGGAACAGTAGATCAATAGTCGGTGGTCTGGGAGCTAGCGAAACGATACCCCAATAACTCTAGGGCACGTGCTATAGCATCCATAATTAGCCACCCATCATCACCAATATACTATGAATGCATGATTAGCTAACCGTTATTAATCCAATTACAATCAGCCAATTTAAGTAACTCAATGGTCATTATGGGAGGCTCGTCACCCAGCGTAGGCCGACAGCTCGGGTATAGTGTCCCATGACCACCATCCCCGGCTCATGAGGTTTCCCCATCTTAGGATATTTAATGGATATCTGTCGACCAGTGGCCAATCAAATTCCATAAGTAGGGATTTCCATTGCATGGTATAGGCCATCGAAGCCACGTCGGTAAGTCTCAGAACATAGGACAGGTATCAAATCGCAGAGGCAAAAAGGGTACACAGAACATCGAATTAATCGGTAAAAGGGGTCAAGCAAGGCCAAATCAGTGTGGTTAAAAGAGATCATTTCTAAGCCACTCAAGACATAAGCCCTATGGATGGTAAATCTCACATTAACGTTCTATGTCCCATATAACCTCTAAAGCAAGGGCCTATTCCTCACCAACCCATCTTGTTACATCCTAAGTATGGGTTCACGTACACCAGAGGGATCACCCACCATTAAGTGTAGTGAATAGAGATCTATAAGCGACTCACACAATCCATAATAAAGCATATAATTATATCATGCCAGACATAAGTTAATTCATGATAATCGCAATAAGTCATGATAGGAACTATTAGTTTAAATTTAAATGAAAACCATCATGTAAGCAGTTATTATATGAAATCATGTTCACAACTGTCAACTATAATTCAAGTATAGGCCATGCCTTAAGAATTGATAAAAGATCGCATGTTACGAGATAGCATTAGTGATTCTAATAAAGACTATTACTTAAGCTAATTTGGAAATGGAAAGCTCAATGGGAAGAATTATCACCTTATTTGTTGGCTTGCCTTCTAAAGTTATTAGGAAGTGCGCACACCCTTAGACTTGGATCCTACCACAGATTATGGATTCGTATGGTTAAATCAAGGTTCTACAAGACTATCCGTGGGCTAGATTATAACCTAGGGTTTAGGTTACTTATTTTTAAGGTTTTGATATGAAATTAGGGTTTTCATCATTAGGTTTAGTCTTAAACTTAGATCCTGGGATTTGGATCCTAATTTATTATCATTATTATTATTGTGCATTGGGCCAAATAATATTCATAATAGGGGTATTCCATCCATATTAATAATGATGGTCCATAAGTTCATATTTAAACGTACTGACATCATCTGATATTTTCATAATTACTGATAATCCCTTAAATAATTCAAGTAATAGAATATTTACTAATGATAATATAATACTAATAATTATATAAACAAGTATTGCACTAATCCCATAAGGAGAAAAATGATAATATAGTCATAATAATAAATCTAGTAATGATAATAGGTGTTATGGTCTCGTCACTTATGTTTAAAGTATAGACCTAGAGTTTAGGTTACTTGGGCCTAGGATTTTATCCTAGAGTTTTAGTCTAGGTTAGGTTTTAGGGTTTAAACCCTAGTTGGGGTGCAATTAATTTCAATATTAATTTAATAATATTTATTAACATCAAGGTTATAATTACTATTAGCTAATGTAGCAAAAATAGTCATTATGATGGTAATGGATAGGGTGGTTTATTATAAATGATAATATCTAGGGATGGTATATAAATACTAATATCTAACATCTACTTGTTGTAATTTGCTTATAATAACTAATATTAGCATATATGCCCTGCTAATATCTAAACATAATTAATAATCGCAATAACTTTAGTAATACCAATTACAATAATAAATCAACGATTTACTTTGGGTGAGAAAGCTAACTTGCATTAGATGACTCGGTTTGACCCATAAGCTTGAATTGCTCCCAATTTGAACAAAATGAAACCAAAACGTGATATTGGGCCACATCCTAATTTAGAAAATAAATTAGCTAACTAAAGTCCTAATTAGAGGTCTAATGCAGAGTTTGGGAGAGAACGCTCCTAGTTGATTCAACTCAAATCAACCTGGCTCGGTATCCGAGTTGACTTGACTCGACTTAACTCCTCTTCTTTCCTCCTCTCCCACTCTCTCACTTTCTTCGTTCTTTCTTTTTCTACTTCACTCAGGCCTACACACCAACAAGTTTGCTGGATCAAACCATGCCCGGTCTGACCTGTACCACCTGAACCAGTGAGTCAGGCAGTCGCAACAGCGAGTCACGGAACGCTGACTTGGGCCACGATTCAGGTT
Source organism: Magnolia sinica (assembly GCF_029962835.1). Lineage (NCBI taxonomy): Eukaryota > Viridiplantae > Streptophyta > Magnoliopsida > Magnoliales > Magnoliaceae > Magnolia > Magnolia sinica. Next base: position 87,112,236 of record NC_080576.1, on the reverse strand, counting down.
CCCAACTCGAATCCACTCCCCCACCTTCTCATTCTTCCCCCCTCATCTTCTTCCTTTCTGTCATATACATCTAGTAAATCTAGACTCGACCCAGCCACGACCCGAGCTTGGCATGAACAACCCTTAAAATATCCTCTTTTCTTCCTTCTTCCATTTCCTTTCTCTCTATTTCTTTCTTTCTTCCCTTTTCTCCTCCAGGGATGCCCATCAGTGGAATGGACCCAACCAGATGCTGCCTTGACTCCAGTTAAACTGAGTCAAGGAAGACTCAACAACACTATTGAGTGAAGAAGACAGTTGGGGAAGACGACGACCGTCAATAGTGTTTTTGAAAGTGGAGCTTCTTCCACCAATCTGATTCTTCCGGACGGTCCGCATGGACCCTTGGAAGCTCGAAAACAAGCTTCACTAAAGCTCGGAGGAGGTTTATATGGTGGGTTTGGAGATGGAAGGCTGCGGCTGTTTTCGTACAAACTTGCAAGAACCAACGAGGATCCCTGCTACACTCGATCTATAGCTCCTTTATTGTATGTCAAGGCTCTCTTAACACCGTTGGATGAGAAATCAATGGCCCTAATATTCGCTGCTGATCAGAGGTATTTGTAAACGGCTTATGCTGCAAAACCGACTGTAGTTTTGGTTTCCGGTTTGCTAAGGAAAACCTAATCCGCGTGGAAGGTTGTTGGACGACCGAGATCTTGTCAAATGGATGACTAAGATCAAAGGAAAAGGAGTCACGCGGATCGCCCTATTGGCGAATAGAAATGGAAACAATATTTTTTTTCCGTTTTTAGAAATGTCGCATGTGGCTCTATTTAGGCCCAGTTTGTGCACACGCACGTGTGCACGAACGTGTACTGACGACATGGGTTATGTAATGCCCCAGATTTCGAGGGCCGAACAAAGCTCAACTCTCGAGATCTAACACATCACTTATGCAACATAGATAATGATTTTAAAATGTTGTCCATATTAGTGCATTAAACATGAGAGGGATTATACTAAATCAACATATCATACTTCAAAGATTATTAAATTAAGCAAGCGGAAGACTGAGATAGGTATATAAAGTATGTAAGCGTTTCTCAATCCCCAGAGTATGCGTATGATACGAGGCTGAATATATACATGTATTGTTCCAAAATTTACAAAATCTTAAAGTGTAAATGTCCAACTAATCCATAACCCTGTAATCCCGGTGACGTAGCTCAAGGTCTACATAGATCCGCCTTAAAGCTGTACGTAGGAGAACTCCTCCTCCTTGTATAAGAAATCCGGCTCCGTCGCATAAGCAACATCATCATCTACAACTAAAATAGGGTCTGATTGGTGTTTTAAAACACCGTCCTAGAGTGGGAGTGAGTGATCAACTTAGTGGTACTATAAGGCAAAGGTTAACATGCTATCAATTCAGTCAAGCAGTAATGATAAGGTAGTACAACAATCATGTCCTAAGTACTCATGTTAATGTAGGGATGGTATGATTGAATGATGCATGCCCTCGCCTGTACTCCCTCAGCGACTTCATCTAACGATTACGCGTGACAAACTCCCTAAACGTGCGCTTCCATGCTAAAGCACATGTAATGCAGTGCATGATCATGTTAGCTAAGTAATTGATTAGGCTGAAGCATACAACATATTTGGGAAGCTAAGGCACCTCCCTTTATATCATTACCCCAAACAGAGATCTATCCAGGGTCGTCATTCCTAGTTATTCACATACGATAGGCAAGTTGTAGGGCATTACCCCTAATGAAAGCAGTGGATAGGCAAGTTCAAGAGTTTACACTCGAGGTCACTAAGGGGAAGTTCGTCACCTCAGCGTAGGCCCAGTTTATACTCGAGGTCACTACGGGAAGGCTCGTCACCTCAGCGTAGGCTGACAGCTCGAATACAGTGTCTCATACCACCGTATTCAGCTCACGAGTTTGGGTTGCTCACTGGACACTACGAGGAGGCTCGTCACCGCAGCGTAGGCCGACAGCTCGACCATGGTGTCCCATACCACCATGTCTGACTCATGAGTCTTGACGGATCGTAGTATTATGGTTGAAATGGGTTTTACATTGGTAAGCGGTACCTTAGATTCAAGAAGTAGCGTTCATACATGGTAAACACACAATAGGTCAATTGGGTTATTTGATAAGTTCGATTACTATAAACGCACACTGAATTAATCGACATGGAGCGCATAAGCATTCCATGTGACCTAAGCACTGTCGACGATCATCGTACGGCTCAGATTTATCGAGCGTATCCAATGTGGCGAGAATAATTCGGCCACTCAATCGGGATCCGTTACCGATTGCCTGGACTACATAGTAGTCCCAATCATACTCACATGCAACATGTGGATACATGTGATATTCATAACAACATTTAACAAACAATCCAAATACAACACTCATTTGAGCATTTTATCAAACATACTGAACATGTTACCGAACATTGCAATTCATCCATAACTTGCATAGTTGAAATTAAGATTATATGAAGGAAATTATACATATAGATAAGGTTATTGAGAATCCTATCTCAACACTCTTATTAAATATAATTCATCAAGCAATTTCTCATTTAGACATTTTATCAAACACTTAGCCAACACATTACCAAATTCATAGACTAGATTAGTTATGACCTAAACTACAACAATTTTCTACACATCATAGGCTATAACACATATAACAAACATGGATCTTAAATTAGAAATCATAACAAGCACAAATTATAATTTCAAGTCCATTCAAACATTTCAACAAACACATGAAATGCATATTTGTTCAACATAGTTCGTACATATGTAACCTATAGAAAACGTCGTAACTAAGATCATATGACAGCAATCAAGTGAGACATAAATCATTAGCTGACATTGAAAGCCTTGAAAACCATAACCTAAACGTTTATAGTCCGCACCTTTTGTCAAAATACTTGATTCAAACATGGTTCGAATCCTACGTTACTGTAAACAGAACAACGGGTACCTAAATCATGAAATATGTTATCTATTTCACTGATTACTCTATCTAGATTCCTAGAGCAAGATTAGGGTTAGGATTCCTTACCCAAATTGACGTTGAAATGGTTCGTGTAGCTAGATGTAAAGGCGATTTAACACGTGGAGTAGCTGGGAAGAATCATTGCAGCAAACTCCAAAGATCTCCCTTCACTCCCTACTCTTTTCTCTTCTTTTCTCTCTTTTCTCTCCTAGGGTTAGAGAAAATTCGTATGGGATAGGAATGAGGTGATTTAAGGGCCTTATATAGGCTCATAAGTGATGTAAATGGCCCCAAGGCCACGGTATACTTAGGTTATAGCCAAATGGCGATTGTTTCTGATGAATGGGGCCCATCTGGAGGTCCATTGTTCAGATACATCATGGAGCAAGCTCCCTGACCATGGACCTAGGCTAGGATGCGATTTCAGCACGTTTGGATAAGCCGATCAACTGGGACGGACTCGTATCAGATCAACGGTTGTTGTCACTCGATCAAGGCCACAAGTATATGGATATGTGCAGGAAAATTTTTCTTATCCATGGGTGTAGTTGGATAAGAATCTGATGATCTGAAGTCTTCAATTTCGCCCATAAGTGAACGGTCCAATTCACTTAAGTTTGTGTTCATTTTCTAAAGATATTTGCGTTTCTCACACACTTCGCTCAAGGCTCAAGTTGTGCGTTTCTGGATACTGTTTGGACTCGAATCCCGTGATGGTTGTCAAGCCCAATAAAGCGGTCATAACCCTATAGTTTCGCGGTCGTCGGACTTTCGACGCGCGGTTAAGGTCTGATACAAAGTTTCAATGTACTCCCGAGAGCAACTGGGTATTGGAATTTCCTCGAGGTTTTTAGGTAATGTTAAGTTAGTGATTTTAATGGTTTTGGGTCTTGCAGTTTGTATAGATAGTGGTTCAGGATAATCCACTGATTAATTTAGTTTATTACCAAATTAATTTTCGTCTAATTTCTAAAGGATTCGGTCTTTAGCGATTTCTGCCTAGGGTGGTACTCGGGTCTTTGTATGGATTTTTCTGAGACGTTACAGGTTAAGTCAGACGGAACTACCCTATCAGATGAACAGTTTGGATCAGCCCAAGGTGGCCCACCTTGGTCACACCGGGTTGATTTTGGGGCAGCTGGAAACACAATCTCATTGGTACGCTAGCCCGATTCCACCGGAATTGTGCACATCCTCGTAGGCTTCAACGCAAACAAGGTGTTGGGTTTTGATGGGGCCCAAGCTCTGAACAGGATGAACGATTCAGATCATGTATTGGAGTAGTAGATGTGGGTCCCATCTTAAACAAATAGAGGTAGTTCGTTTTTTAACGGGTACATGCGCGAAACCGAAAGGGAATGTCGGGTCTAGCCTGCCTTGACCAAACCTCTGGTCTGGTGAACTGCAGGTGCACCACCTTGGCACACACACGTAGAGGGTGTGGGGCCCACAGTGATGTTTGTGAGAAATCCATCCCGATTATCGGGCTCCAATGGCCCAATTAGGATTGTCTGCCCTGAGATGGGACAAATCCCAAGCTTTGGTGGGCCATGCTAATGCATTGCAGTCTATAAATGCCGATTTCTCTTGCCATAACAGTCAGATTGTTATACCCTCAAAAATCAACGGTCTAAGGGAGTCCTACTTTAATATTAGGAGTCCATTAATGGTCATAGTAATGACTAGGAATGTCCACGTGACATCTTCTATATTTTTCTTACTAAGTATTGTTTAATGTTATTGTTAATGTTCCTATTATGCTAATCGTTCTATTTAAATATATATATATATATAAAATTTTACTTATACTAAATGGTCAAGTCATCAATCGATTTCATTTCGTTGATTTATGGTTAGATTAATCTTAAGTTCGAGTTATTAAGTGTCCAATAGGTCTGGGCAGTTAAGCAAAGGTTCAAGGCAATCTAATGACGCGATAACCTAGCCTAGTTAAATAGTAGGATCTTCATGACTCTACAGTTGGACCGATCCTAGTTTTAATTTCTATGGACGAGAGGTTATATGGCTCTTTGGTGTGTTCAGGCACAACTATTTTGTAAGTTAAATGCTCTTAATAATATTATTTGTACTCTTACACCCTACGTATTATTACTATATTTATATACATGGATGCTTATTCGTTTGTCCTTTTTATTCGTAGGATCTACCTTTGATCATGGCCATCGGCGTTGAGCCATCTATCCAATCTCAGGCACCTCTATTATTGGAGCAATTTATAGTTGGATTTTATAATTCAATGGTTGACTTAAGAAGACTGATCATTAAATTGATCGGTAGAATGTTGTGAGTTTAATGGGCGGTGGATTTTCTAATTCGGGTCCCGCGGCTCATGATGTATAGTTTAGTTGGCCTACTAAGGCGATTGAGGTCCTAGGGGCAGTGGATTCCTGAAGACCAGTGTAATTTTCGTGATAAGATGGTCTTTGTCCTTGAGACTCAATGGCCAAATGACCTGATATATGAATCGAGGTTGGACTAGACGGTTGAGATGGATATATTTGAGAATCACTGTATGACTAAGCCACGTCCCAAACATGTGTAGGTTAAACCAGATTTCCATGGTGACACCCAAGTACTGAAAGTACGGGGCGTTACATGTGTGATGTCATCGATGTCTATTAGACTTTAAAGGCCCATTTGGATACTACCAAATGTCTTTTGAGTTTAGTTGGACAAGGTGCAACACCGTGAAAATCAGCACCTGAGTATAAAGACTCCGATCCGAAGTTCCCGGGTGTTAACCTAATGAGAATGCACGTGTGTCCTCATTCAGATTCAAATTCATTTCACACACAGATAATTAGAGTAGCGCAATTCAAATTAGCAAATCCAAAGCGAGGTAGGGATAACAATAGATTTAGAAATATAGAGCTAAGAGTTAAAAATACAGTTCCAATTGTGATGATCGCTCAAAATGGGATTATACAAACCACAATCCACAATATACATACCCAAGACGGTTAAAGTATGAAGCCTTCAGTTTACACCCAATTCTCCATAACATGACAACGTTAGCACAACCTGATATGAGACTACCTATATGAGGTCTCATTAGTACCTGCATTAATGATACGCCTGGTTTGTGTTTTAAAATACTGTCCTAGGTAGGAGTGAGTAGCTAACTCAGTAGTTCCATTAGTTCTAAGTTACACATGTTATCGACACAATTAGCGCAGTTAATGATAAACAAGAAATCAAACAATTCATAAATATTATTGTTAAATGTGCATATGAAAAGATGACATGATGCATGCCCTTTCCAAACAGCACTCCCTCACACGAGACTCTGACCAATTGGTTCGCAAATGACAATACTTTTTTAACATGCAATTTCAACGCATGTTTCGCCACATTCTAATTTAATGCGATGTGATGAATGATCATGTTAGCCAAGTAATCATTCAGTTCAATTCATCTAGCATATTGGCAAAGTTATAATACCGATGTTATATGATGCGTTCTTATCCGAATCATGTAGCTTGTTGCCGCATATAGCGACTCCTTACCAGTGTCCCTTGATCCAAATTTAGATGTCATATGTTTATCTTATAAATTAACAATCTCAATGGTATGGTATGATACCTAAATGTATGAGGATCAACCCGGTATGAGTTGTCACCCACATTGAATATGATCACTCAGTTTCAATGTTACAACAGCCCACAACACGCTGCCCTGACCGACTGGAATACTATTTTCGAAGGGGGTCTGGATTAGACGACTCACCCCAACCCACGCTCGGACCACAGCCCAGATGAACAATGGTTGGGGTATTACAGAGGTGCAGGCTTGTCACATAAAATAAAATTACCACAAGGAAAGGGCTCGTCACCCAATTCCATTCACGCCCGTGTCGTTCGAACAGTACTTTAGCATGCAACCGTCGGTTAGGTAATTTGACAAGGGTCGTTCGAACAGTGGTCTATCTTCCATCAGTGCTCAGTGGTCACCATTGGGAGGCTCGTTACCCCAGCATAGGCTGATAGCTCGGACACGATGTCCCATACCACCATGCCCGGCTCATGAGTCTTAGTTGCTCACTGGTCACTACAGGGAGGCTCGTCACCCCAGCGTAGGCCAACACTTTAGACACGGTGTCTCATACCACCATGCCAGGCTCATGAGTCTTAGTGGGATCGTATCACATTGATGGTTATGAATGGACACATCCATTGAGAACGAGATATTTTAGATTCCATTTAGTCGTGGCATACATTGTGAACATACATGATCAGTCCACTAGTGGATAATTTGATTGATTTAGGAGAACCACGACACAACCGACATTGGGTGCAACCAACCCGTGTAGTCCAACTACTGTCGGTTATCCGTATTCAACTCGAGTCGATCAAACAAGCCTAGGGTGGCCGCCCTAACTCGAGTCACCCCTTGGTTTGAACAATATACCGACTAACCTAACATTGTAAGAAGCCTAAGCATCACTACAAACTTAACAATTCATCGTGCCATCAACATAGATTTAACGACCCAACCACCTAGGCATTTCATCGAACATGTAAGCATACATAGAGCATTATGTTCACTAAGGCATTAAATCAAACATGTGAGTAAGCGTAAAGTAATACAATCACTTAAGTATTAAATCAAGCACATGAATATCGAAAAAGCAATACATTCCACCATTCAAGCATTTCATCAAACACATGGGCATCCACATTCAATAAATAACATATATTATAGACAAATCAAAATATTTACATATTAGCATACAAAAATTCATTTACAAGCATCTAATTATTAACTGAGACCCTCAAGGGTCGATAAATGATAACCTAGAGATAATGGTCCACACCTTGTGACGATCCGCTCAACTCGCAACACTCCTAGGATTAGAAAATTGGAGAAAATGATTCCTATACCAATTTAGAAGTAATTAGGTAAGATTCGTGCAATTCATCGTAGAAAAACCTAGGTTGGGAAGTAGGATTTGTTTCTTACCTTCCAATTGCGAATGGGGCGGATTTGGCGGATGAAAATGATCGATGTTAGGGCTTTGATTGGAGGAAACCGATGAAGGGAAGTACTAAAGCTTTCCCCACTCATACTCTATCGTCTTCTCTTCTTCTTCCTCTTTCTCTCCTTTGAAAAATACAAATTCGTATGGGGAGAGGGGTTGCCCAAATGAAGCCCTTAGGGCATGTTTGGGCGGTGGGATTATAAGGGATTAGGTGGGTTGGGATTCAAAAAACATAATAATCAACCATGGTAGGGATTGTCCCCTGTTGCCATGGGATAAGATTAATGCCATGCTTTGTTGGTAATACGGTGGTACATTGAATGGATATACCCATCGTCATTCGAAATTACTGAGAATAACACACATGTGTTATATCTAAACCGTTTATTTGTTTTGTAACCTCATTTTATGGCATGGGCCTAAAAATGAGGTAGATCTAAAACTTATGTGGCCCCAAAGAAGTTTTCAACGGTAAGTATTCAATCCCCGTTGCTTTCTATGGTGGGGTCCACTTGAGCTTTACATTTACCTGATTTTTTGGCCCATGCTCTAAAATAATCTCGAAAAATGGGTGGACGGTGTGGATATAACCCACACATCATGGTGGGACCTACACAACTTGCTAACATTGAGTGAAATTGGCACGGGACCCAATGCATTCCATCTAATCTAATTCCAAGCTTTTCCATTCTTCCCAAACATGGAGTGGAATTGGCACAGGACCAGATGAATCCCATCCCACTTAATCCCTTATAATCCCACTGCCTAAACACGCCCTTATATAGTGTCAGATTTGGTGTAAATGGCCCCAAGGGCTGGGTTTTTACTATACTAGCCCAATGAGAGGGTTTTTCTAACATCTAGGGCTCATTATGGGGTGTACATGCCGATATACACCGTAGGGTTTTAGCCCTAATGATGATCTACGCATGGATATAATCGGCCCGCCGTTTGGATGCGTCGATCGATAGATATGATCAAAAGTCTGTTCAACGGTCACCGATAGTCGATCGAGATTACAGTTATATGGATATAAGCAGAAAAATATCCTTAACTCATTCCTTGAGTTTCATTGCAATCTAACGGTTGAAAATCCACAACTTCGCGAAAGAGCGGAAAGTCTATTTCACTTAAGTTTCAGGCTTCAGCTTAGGGTATTTGTGCATTTCAAGCACTCGGCCTTTGGCCCAAGTTGCGCAGCTCTGCGTACTATCTTAATTCTCCACCCGCAATGGACGTCAAGCCCAGCGAGACGGACATTATTGTATAGTTTTGGAACTAGTGGCCCACTAACGAGCGGTCTAAAGCTTGTTTAGAAAATCGGGACATTTTTAGAATGAATTAGGTATTAAGACTTCTTGTGCGCAATTATTGGGGTTTAGATTAACTACGTTCATAGTGTGAACTATTTATAATTAGCGAAAATGGTGATTCGGTCTTAATAACCCTAAACCGTTGGGTTTTAGGCTAAAGGGGAAATTGGGTCACTTTGGTTTGTTAATGACAATCCGACCAGGGGCAGATCTTTAATCTAGTTGTGGTGGTCTTGATTAGTTAGTGATAGGTAGGCTAGATTTGGGCCTCATGTGAACATATTATGTGGTTGAACTCGGTGTTTAAGTGATTGGCTGGATTCGTTAGCTTCCTACGGTTAATTATTCAGATTGGTGTGGTTCTTTATTGGTACCACACGTATATAGGCTAACATCAGGTGTTAATGGTTAATAAGTGACAATATAAATTAATTATAATGAAATTTCAAGCGTTTTTTTGGAAATTTAAAATAACGAAAATCAAGGACGTTACGCAAGGTTAGTTAATTGCGTAGGTTGACAGGGTGAGTTGACTCAGTGGATTAAATTGACGGGTTGACTAGTTAAGTTTCATTTTTGGGTTTCTGATGGGTTTGTTTGACTGGGTTGATTATTAGGGTCTGGGCTTTTAAGGTTTAGTGTTTGGTTAGTTTGGGATTTAGATTAGTTTATAGGTTGTCTGACACCATGGATTTGAGAGGATTTCAAATCCCCTAGTATGTTTGGCACCATAAAGTAGTTGAAGGTTTTAAATCCCCTCAAAGAGGAGAGGGGGTTTGAAATCCAGGGTGAAAGCTTGGATTACATATAAAATCCTTTTAAGAGTTGCATGTGTAATATGTGTCACTAGACTATTAATCTGCTGGGCACATGGCCCATTGATGGTATCCTAAAACAATTAGATCATCAATTGCATCACTATAATTACTTTAATGTGATGATCTACACCGTTCAAACATTGTCCATGTAAATCAACATTTAGAAATCGTCGTTTAGTCACTCAGATGTGATCTTGTGCTTGTGGCCTACGTGAGACTTGGAATTTCATCATTTTCAGGCAAAGTATATATTTCAATGAGGTTATTACGACCATCATATCAAACACTGCACACATACACTAATTAGAGAATTGTTTTAGTAATTAAATTTAAACCCTTGTGAACATACTATACAAAGCTGCTTTTGGATTACAGGTAGAGTTAGGCAGAATTTGACTCGATCCGACGGATTCGACCCAATTTGATCTGAACCGAAGGCCAGGATTGGGTTGGTTCGAGTAAGCCCACTCAGATCCGAACGTATATCGAGTCGAGTTTGGATCAGTGGCCAATTCGGACCGATTCGATTCGGGATCCGATCCGATCCGATACGGTCGGGTACTATATAATTAAAATTAAAATTTTTTATTTTCACTTTTTTACTACCCACCTCAATCGAACGAAACCCTAATCCCTCCCTTCTATTTCTTTACTCGAACGAGGTGCTGCACCCATCCATCTCTCCTCCTTTCTCTCCCTCTTTCTCTCTTGATTTCCCTCCTCTCATTTTTTCTCTATTCGGTTTCCCACATCATCTTCTTTCTCCTTCTCTCTCTCCCGATCTTGATTTAGCTCAGTCCGAATCGACTGAACAGACTCAACTCGATCCGACTCGATTCAGTTTCCCAAACCAAGTTGGACTCAGTTTGGGTCAGGCCGGCAAGGATTCAGATCAGATTGAATCAGCCCTGTTGGACTCGGTCCTAGATCGGATCAAGTTTAAGTCAGGTTCTTAAAAACTCAGATTAAGTCGAGTTGGACCCAATCCGGTCCGACTCGACTCAATGCCCACCTCTAATTCCAGGGGTTCTCAATACAAGGTGCCAAATATAACTCGGAGGATTTCAATCCAAGGGATTCTAAATCTAAACTCCAAACAAGTCATGATTAGACTTCGTTTCAGGATTTTGTTCAATTTCAATCGGCTTATCAACCTGAGGTTGGATAACTGGCATTTACATGTCACACAAGCGGATCCGATTCTCGAAGACCACGTCATAGGAAACAATTGTTAGTGAATGGCCCCCATTAAAAAGCCCCCTCGTGGGCTACAAAAGTTGTGTATTAGGCTGATATCTATTTATTCCCTTCACAGAGTCTCTATAACGTTATAAGCATGTTGGATGTTAAATAAACATTAGGGTGGGTCGTACAAAGTTTTTAATAGTGGGCGTTCAGTCACCAGTCTCCTGTGGTGCGGTCCACTTGAGATCTGTATCTGTCTCATTTTTGTGACCCTGCCCTAAAATAAGCTGAAAAAACTGATGGACGGCGTGGATATACAACACATACATGAAGGTGGACCCCACGGTCAGGGAAACACCCACTACAGTGTGACTCGGGTAACACCTGATCCGCTTCCTTACCATGGACGGCAAAGGATACTAACTACCGACCTTTCGAAACTTTCAGATGTAAGCGGCTGCACTTCTTAACCGTTTATATTTGCAAGCCCCAAATCAGAAGGTCAGGATCTTCCTATCTACGAGATGTTTACGTCATGGTACATCCACGCTAGAACGCAACAGATCAACGGTCATGATCAACAAAGCATGCCTCCCACACTTGTCAGAAGCCAGAAAAAGGAAAACCCGCGCATACCATTGAAAGTACTCGGGTCTCGTGGCCTATAATATGTTCAAGTGACGATCTTAGGGTTTCGTCTCTCTTTCTCTGTTACTGCTCTCGAAATTCCAACAGAGCAGAAATAATCTCAGACGATCCAAAGAAGAAGAAAGAAGAAGAAGAAGCTTTACCACAGCCATGTACGGATCAAGAGGGTAAGTGAAATAAAAAAGGAACATTAAAATGAGAAAATGATTTTCTTTTTATTGACACCCATCCTCATGATGGTGGGGACTTTCTTGTTTTACTTTTTGGTGATACAATAGTACAGTTTTGAACTTTTATTGCCAAGGAGTCACAATAAAAGGTTTCTGCTTTCCATCAGGTGGGTGTAGATATCAACTCCAGAAACATATGAGAAAGCCCTAACCCCTAACTGTGGTATTTGATCTGCATGGACTGATGGGGCTTGTTCTGTTATTGTTTCCTAGGTGTATTTTATATTTTTATTCATGTTTTATTTTGTCTGCTGGTGGTTTTGGGTTTCGAAGATTTTAGGGTTAGGGTTTCCTTTTTTAAATGATGTGGAAATACACACACCCACAGGTGTGTGTGTGTGTGTGTGTGTGTGTGTGTGTGTATTTATGTATATATATGTATGTATATATAAGGTAAAAGCTAAATTCTGTAATTCCAGTTAGATTATACTGAGCAGTTCTCTGAATGTAGACATGAGACGATCAGCAGATCTTCGACCATCCTTCGAGTCTGTGGTGAGTCTGATCTATCTGGTTATAATCTCTGTGTGTGTGTGTGCGTGCGCACACATATATATATATATATTGATTCTTGGTCTTGTTTGTGTTGATGCTTGTCATTTGTTATTTTCGTTGGGTATTTTGAGAACTGATTGCCTATAGGCAATGGTACTGTACCATCCGTCCCGCCCACACGCCACTTGGATAGACCTTGGCCCGGCCCATCGACAGACCTACTCGTATGTTGCATCGAATCACCGGTTGTCCATTGTTTGGTGTGGTCCACCTGATGAGTAGATCACCCTGATCTGCCTCAGGTGATTTTCATGGGGATGCCTGTTGTTGTCACGGTATTGGTGTTGCTCACAAGTGGCAGGTTGGCGGAAAGGATGGCTCTTGTGGTATCTTGCCTGTAGGAGATCAGGTCTCTAGGTTGGTTAGGGTATGAGATGGGTCATCTCCCTTTTATGAAAGGTTAGGAACTTAAGACTAGGGGTCGACCTGATGTGTCACTGGACCCAACTGGACAATAAGTGGGTATGAGTCCAAAAGTTTGACTTGAATCACCAAATGGGTCGGGCCTGAGTCCTCTCAAAATTGAGCTGAATCATACCTGGCTTTTAAATGGGTCAATTTGGGTCATACTAAAATGGCCTTGATACAGACCTAGGAAAAAATAGCTAATTAACATAGCGAAATTGAGCAGTGTGAGAGTTTATTGAGGACAATCAATACTTGGATTTGTTCATAAATTCTTCTCAAGATTATGTAAGATTGCATAGGAGTAAAGACCATTTGCTGTTGAACGCTCATTTGATTTAAATTTTGATACAACGAACATATTGGAATATTATTTTTGTGAAAACTTGTAATTTCCATACCCGACCCATAATCGACGTAGACTTGGCCTTGACCTGACTCATGATATAAATGGGTCCAGTCTTGGGTCCTTAGGCGCCCAAACATATACATTCCTGGCCCTTGAATGAATCTGCCTTTTTTTTTTTATCACTTGGGACTCACCCAAGCCTAACCCAAATTATAATGGGTTGGGTGGAGGTCTAGAATTCTGACCAAATCTTAAATGGGTCAGGGCTAAGGCACCCCACATCCTGACCTGACCCGATCTAAATCCACCCATTTGCATCACTAGTTACAACTATAGTGATTGTTCACCACCATTTATTAAATTTCATAAACGCAGTGCAGCTGAAGTTTTCAAAATTCCAGATTTTAATAACTATAAATAGGATCCCTACCTTAATATCATCAGGTTTCTAGAAAAAAAATTACAACATGCCTTTTTATTATATTGTTCGATCGTCATGGAATTTGATGCTGCACTTCCAACCTAGAAAGTCTCTCCTTGATTTATCCTAGCAAAGAGCCAAGGAGAACCGTGCGCGCCCAAGGTAGGGCTGGGTGTGTGTGTACACGAGGGTGGTCATGTGGGCCCTACACATGTGATGGGAAGGAGGGAGAGTAATAGGTGGGCTCTCTCCCTCCCCTCTTCTCTTTCTCCTTCTCTCACTCTCTCCAATGTTCCAAGGGATGGGGACATCCATGCACTCATCAAAAATTTGTAAGCCCACTTTATCCATGCATCCAAGTTGACCAAGTTCCTCCACTAACTAGTGCCATCCACCCTTGACCAAAATCCCATGCTAGTCTAAGAGGTGGACCAAAAGATCTCAACCGTTGAATCTCCATCAAGCCTGATAAAATAATTTTAATGGTTAAAGACCTTTAATTAAGAATTTAAAACCTTTTAAGCTCTGGGCCTAGCTAGAAAATCACTTGACGTATGATCTGATCATTAAGATCTAAGCCACTAATAAGTTTCTCGAAGTAACATTTGTAACTTATGTTGAAACACGTGGGATCTTTTATATCACATCTTCATGCATGTACCCAATAACACCTGTGTGTTACTCAATAATGTACCTCACAGGAGTAGCCGAAGCACACAATACTAAGACCATGGAGTTCTGACACGTCCTTAGGTCCAAGTACTAGTGAAAGTTGGTTCATGATCAGATCAATATGATTTGCGCGTGATGGGTGTCCTTGTTCAGAAGACTCGATGTGATACTCCAACGCTAGTGCTTGACTAGGTCCAAACACAAGAACCTACACACCATGATCACTCACACTCCTATGCGGTGCATGTACCAACATCTCATGAGCCCGATGGTGGGCACATTCCACCCCAATTCGTTGCCAGTTTACCCACACAAGATGACCAATATATATTTCATGGATTACCCAATCCCACTACTATGGGCATGGAATTCAAGGTACTGAGATTCATGAAAAACAACTGTCTCTTGGCTAATGGTTGCTGTGTCTGAACTCACATTCCCCCAGGACCAACAGTGGAACCCAACCATTTAACCCGTAAAATCGCAGATAGATTAGGCTTTCCTCCCATTTAATTATGGCATCATGATGCAAACCAAACATTCAGTGCCATTAATATATGATTATCACAATCATTATTAGCTTTCTAGGGCACACTACACCAACACCAAGGCCTCCTTGGCTCTGATCCAAAGTCCAAACTGGCCCATGTGCACCCCTAGTTAAGACTACTGTGATAGCTCACTACCATTTATTAAATGGGTCATGTGTGGCTATTTGGACCATCTAAGTTGTGGGGCCCTTTGCAGGTTGAGCATCTCCTAAAGATCACATTGATCAAATGTAATAGTCCAAGCGATCCAATTGATGGCTATAAAACATATGGAAAGTGTTCAAAATTAGTGGGAAAAGCCACAGTTGAGATTGTCATGGTTCGAGCCCATCTCACCTATAAAAAAACAGAGAGATTATTTGATCTGGGGTGAGTTGTTGGCCATGCTCTATCTAGAATGTGGGCTATGGTGGCAACAATTGGTTTGTAGTGGAGGGAAACATAAAAAAAATAATACTTTGAACGTTAAATTTGGATCTCCTTTTTTTCCAAAAATAAATAAATTGTCTCTCCTTTAAACCATGTTACTTTATCTTTTTTCTTAATTAAATAATGGCATTATTCGTTCTGAGAATAATGTACTGTTGTTATGAAAAAAGAAGCTTTATATCTCACCATTTATTGAACTTCTTTATCCTTACATGAGATTGCTGTGTTACTGTGCTGTTAGATACGTGCTCTTGAGTCATGGTTATAACTGAGAACTTCAATTTTTGAATATTTACCTAATAAAGTTAACTGTTAGCTTGGGGGTTAACCAGGGTTAAGATGGGTCACCTTTGATTTATACAAAGTTTGAGCATATGATGGCTTACACTTGATCTCTGAACTTAGGTAAGTTCAGCTGTTGACAAGGTCTCTGCGGATGCCTTTGTATTATTTTTTGTTTCCATGTTTGGTAATTTTTTGAAAAGTCATCTATTAATGAATAACCAAAAAAGGAAACGAAAAAAATACAGAACTGTCACCTCTCGTTAGTTTGTTTACCTTTGATTTATACAAAGTTTGAGCATATGATGGCTTACACTTGATCTCTGAACTCAGGTAAGTTCAAATGTTGACAAGTTCTTTGCTGATGCCTTACTTTGTATTATTTTTTGTTTCCATGTTCAGTAATTTCTTAGAAAAGTCATCTATTAATAAATAACAAAAAAAAAAAAAAAAAACTGAGAAATAAAGAACTCTCACCTCAGTTAATGAAAGTTACCCCCCTTCCCCCACTCTCCGAGATGAGTCATGATACGCAAGAACTCAGCAATTGTGCGCCTTGAGCTCATTAACTTAAAGTAAGCTGACTAGACCATGGAAGCCATTGTCTCCAAGTCAACAGTGTGAAAGTCAGACTTGCTGAATAATCCTAACCCTTGATTCGTGGACACTTGTCTGTTGAAATAGGACCAATGAATATATATATATATATATTTATTTATTTTATTT
Organism: Magnolia sinica; assembly: GCF_029962835.1. Lineage (NCBI taxonomy): Eukaryota > Viridiplantae > Streptophyta > Magnoliopsida > Magnoliales > Magnoliaceae > Magnolia > Magnolia sinica. The sequence goes on along the minus strand of NC_080576.1, from coordinate 87,095,648 downwards.
TTTTCGTTTTAAATGTCCGATATACTTTCACCAATCCTTTTTTTTTTTTTTTGAGAGATGATATTCACCAATCCGTTAGTAAGATCATCCAATAAAGGTTATATGAGGTTCGTGATGCATCTAAATTGGAACCAATAATTTGTACAATTTATTTTAAATTACTATATTCCTTCCATGCAAGTTCTAAATGCTTGTCTATCATCCACTATGCTCTGCCGGAGTATCAAAGCTTTTTTTCACCAGACAGAGTTGGACACACGTTGCAAGTAGCAATCTCTATGGGTTGGTTCTCTGTGGGCCCCACCATGATATATGTGTTTTATCCACACTGTTCATCCATTTTGTTAGATCATTTTATGGCATGAGCCAAAAAATGATGCATATCCAAATCTTAGGCGGACCACACCAAAGGAAACTAGTGGTGATTGAACGGCCACCATTAAAAACTTCCTAGGGTTCACTGTAATGTTTATTTGCCGTCCAACCTTTTGATTAGGTCACACAGACTTGGATGAAGGGAAAACCTAAATATCAGCTTGATCCAAAACTTTGTGGCCCCCAAAAAGTTTTTAATGGTGGGTGTTCAATCACTGCTGTTTCTTGTGGTGTGGTCCACCTGAGATTTTGATCTGGCTCATTTTTGGTTCATGCCCTAAAATGAGCTGGAAAAATGGATGGACGGTGTGGATAAAATACATCATGGTGGGGCCCACATAGCACCAACAGTAGTGAGTATGCAATCCATGTCTCACCAAATTTTTTGCGAGAAAATATGGGAAAGGAAACATCCTTTCTGAAGGGGCTGGGTGAGAAAATAAAAGGCCGACTTCTAGGGAAAATTGGCTGTTTGGGAAATTGGTTTCCCCTCCCTTTCCTATGGTTCTAGTGTTTACAAACAACAGAAAGAGGGCTTCTCGTGAAATCCAATTTCCTTTCCCACCATTTCACTCACTGAATCCAAACAGGCCTTTAGGGGGTGTTTGGCGCATGACATCAGGAGGGATTAAGTGGGATGGGATTAAAAAAACAGTAATGATGGCTTTGTCAGGGAATTGTCTTGCAATTTCATGGGTTTTGTAATTCCATGGGATCCTGTGCCATGCTGTTTGGATGGTATGGGATGGACATGTTTCAACAACTCCCACCCCACAACATGTTTGGATTGAGTGGGTTTCAACAACTCCCACCCCCAACTCCCACTCCAGGGATGGATTTGAGAATTCCATCGGCCAAGCATTGCTTCCAAGAAACCCTGCAAACCCACTTCTTTCGGCGGTCCCAAACAGTCGCAACGTAAAATCCATGGGTTTTACAAACCCACTCCCACCTATTCCCATCCATTCCCATGCGCCAAACAGCCCCTTAGGGGGTGTTTGGACGGTGGGAATAGATGGGAGTAGGTGGGAGTGACTTTGTGAAACACATGGATTTTAGCTTCGGCCTGTTTGAGACTGACGCTGGAAGTGGGTTTGCAGGGTCTTCTTGGAAGCAGCACCGGCCTACTTTGGGTTTCCTGTGGCTAGTGGTCGGTGCTAGGTGGACCCCACCATAATATATGTGTTTTATCTATGCCGTCCATCCATTTTGAAATATAATTTTAGGGCTTGATTCAAAAAATGAGGTTGATACAAATCTCAGGTGGACCACACCATGGGAAAACAGTAGTGATTGAATTACACCATTAAAAACCTCCTAAGGCCAATTGTGCGGTCCACCTGAGATTTGGATCAGACTCATTTTTGGGCTCATACCATAAAATGACATGGAAGAATGGGTGGACGGCATGGATGAAACATATACATCATGGTGGGGCCCATAGATCACCGATTAGGAGTTGTTGAAACCCTTCCATCCCATGCCATCCAAACACCATGACACAGGATCCCATGGACTTACAAAACCCATGTCATTGTAAGACAATTTCCTGACAAAGCCCATCATTACATTTTTTAAAACCCATCCCACCTAATGCCATCTATTCCCACCGTCCAAACACCCCCTTAGGTTATTAGTGGTGAACTGGTGATCCCTTAACACGTTGCGCGCTTTTAGGAGATCTGGTCCATTTGACCGATGGTTTGTTTGGATTGCAAAAGATGCGTTTTCCTCCTAAATGATGACGTTGTGCTCTCGATCCCTTCCCTTTACAAGTAATCCCTAAGGGTCCATTTGATATACCCTGAACTGGAACTGGTTTTGAATTTCTGGACATGATGTGATTGTTATTTGGAACAACATGTGAAACAGAACCAAGACTGGGATTCTGTTTTCCACTTTTTCCTGCACCCAAACAGATAGTCTTTATTTTGTTCGTACATTCTGTCTGCATTTGGATAATGGGAACACCCTAGCGCATCCTGATGGAGCAGGGAAGTGTTTGTCTCAACATCTTAGGGAGCAAAAGCACCTAGGAAGTGGAAGTGGGGATAGGACTTGGGAGCTCTGGAGGATCACCTCAGGTAGAAGGTTCCTGCAACTCGGTGTAAAACAAATGCCGAAGGTTCCCACAACTGAATGTAGAAAAAATGGTAAAAGATTCCTGCAACTAAGTGGAAAGTAAATGATTGAGGGGATCACTAGTCCAGCCAAGGTTCAGGTTTTATGTGCTGCATACTAGCTAATTATAGTTTAAAGTTATGCAAGTGAACTTTTAGTTGAGCTTGCACAGACAACAACTTTTGCAGTGATAACATACTTTAGACTCATTAAACATGAGAGTTGAGCAGATTTTGAAGTAGATACAAGGAAGCATCTCTATATACAATGATAATACAAAATTCCCATTATGAATTATATTGATAACTTATTGAAGCCCATGTATCACTGTTTAAAATGTTTTTTGTTATCACTCGGTACATAGTGAAACGAGTCACCAAACCAAAACGGATCCAGAGTAACCAATTCAGAATGAGTCGGGTTAAGTTGTACATGTTCAGTCCTTATATGAGTTGCGCTTTGAAACCACTGGTTCAAGTCCATGTGACCTAAAATCTAGATTTGTAAACAAGAAGAGCAACATATTACAAGATTGATCTTTGGAAGGTTGTCTTTGTCTAATCATGGTTGTAGTAGTGGGAGCAATAGGAGGTTTGGAGGCTTAAGAGGGAGTCAGAATGTCACCTTGGGTAGGAAATATTCCGAATCTTAATTGAAAGAAGTGGATCTTGGAGGGATTTGATACATGCCTGCTCGAGGAAGCAAAAATTAATGTTAAAAGAATTGCTAGAAAAGATTCTCACTTTTAGGGGAGAATCGTCTCCTTAGAATTCTCAAAGAGGCTTGTTTCTGCACGCCCTCCTCTCAACTAACCCTTTTAATATTTTTTAAATAAATAGAAGGAAATTATGGTAGCATTTCAAGAGGCTCGTATATCTTTAGGGGTGGCAACAGGCCAGGTGACCCCTGCAGCCCAGCTTTGGAAGGTTGTCTTTGTCTAATCATGGTTATGGAAGTGGGAGCAATAGGAGGTTCGGCAGCTTAAGAGGGAGTCGGAATGTCACCTTGGATAGGACATTCTGCATCTTAATTGAAGGAAGTGGATCTTGGAGGGATTTGATACATACCTGCTGGAGAAGGCAAAAATTAATGTTAGAAAATTGCTAGAAAAGATTCTCACTTTTAGGGGAGAATTGTCTCCTTAGAATTCTCAAAGAGGCTTGTTTCTGCACTCCCTCCTCCCAAAAAACTCTTTTAATATTTTTTTAAATAAATAGAAGGAAATTATGATAGCATTTCAAGAGGCTCGTAGGGGTGGCAACAGGCCAGGTGACCCCCCTGCAGCCCAGCTTTGGACCGTGCTTGGACCTATTTGCTTGGCCTTGGGTCATTTTACTTTGGCTTGGCTCAGCGTGGCCCTAGTCAGACTTCCTGCATGCATGTGTTCTATTCTACATGTATGCTATTCCATATTTTGGGTGCATTTGTGCCACACTTGACCAAGGGATGGATTAGGAACATTCATGGTGGGAAGTAGGGATTTAATCAATTTTCAGGCCGGGTTGGGTCTTGGCGCAACCATTTTTCGGGCTTGGGCTTGCTATGCTCGGCCCATGGAAGGCTCAGGCCTGGAGCCTTATAGTGTATGGTTCCATTGCCACCCATATACATAATGCCTTGATGTGTACACCTTGCCTCCTCAAAAGACTTGGATGCCTTGTCTCACGCATTCGTCTTTTGAGACACTAATATAGGCAGCATTTGCAAATAATTTTTCTTTGCTTGGTTTCCCATACTAAAAACCCTAGCGTGAATTTGTCTAGGGTCTTCCCTCTACTGAGCATGGCGTGCTGTAACGGCCATTACATAAAGGTAACAATGGCAATTGATACATGTTACGGGGTCATAACATCTGTTATGCAAAAAAAAAAAAAACAGAACTAGAAAAATAGCAATTTTGAAAATTGTATTATCATATAAACTTTATGTATATGGATAGAGGATGTCTCTAAATAACCTTTAAAGAAAAGTTTCTAACTAGAAATGCAATCGATATATTATATAAAATCACATAAAAATACTGCAAACATACAAAAAATAGAAAGATAAATTGAATATTTTTCTTCTTCTAATAAATAGCATTCATACGTGCCAGATAGAGCGTTTTCTTTTTCTCAATATTGAATCTTCTTACATAGACCCAAGGCATTGACTGAAGTATCCATTTTGTGGACCATGCATCCACGAAGTCAAGAGGTTAGGTACTTTTGGGGGTGATGAACCAACATTGTATTTTCTTGAAGGTGAACAAAGAAAACTCCAATACCAAATGAAGACTGTGAATCCCATGGCTGAAAAAATCAACAAAATATTTGCATGAAGGTCACATTTCCTTGTTCTTCCCTTTTTTTTTTTTTTTTGTGGGTTTCATTTAACATTTAACTTAACATAGTCTATTTGCACAGCAAGATTCATGTGCCTAAATATATTGTGTGGTTTTCTTTAATTTGTGTTGTGCTGTATGGTGGTGATTCAAGTGTTTATTTCTGTCAATTGCATTGTTCTGGGTTTCGGTATTCCATTCGTAATATGTAGTTGCTTTTGCTGTGGTTGGTTTCTGGGTTTATCTGGTACGTTCGTAGGAGGGTTCGATAAGTTTTGTTGATGATTGAAAATAGTTGGTAGAAGGAAAGAGGAATTATATGATGTTGGACGTCAGGATATGCATAGGATTCTTAGACACTGAGTTTAAACAAACAGGGCCCAAGGTTCAGCACTCCAGACCATTGATCCCTTGGGATGGACTCACTGTGTAGACCATCCAACTGCAACAATCATCTAATCCAGGAGATTATGGGTCATGGGTGTACACAGTGGGGCCCATAATGTCAACAGTTTGGATTGCCAATCCATGGTTCTGCTTGTTCCAACTCAAGACCTGGGGTGGGGTATTATGCATATCATATGTGCGAGGATCATATAATTTCCTTGCCAGAAAAATGCTAGGTTCGGATATGGTGGGTTGGGTCTGGTTTATTAACAGGGTTGAGTGTGGGGGGTGTTTTTTGTGTTTATCCCTTTTTGGGATGAATAATTGAAGGGCGATGTTTGGGAGCGGGGGGTTTTCGGACGGGTACGAGGTCGGCTCAAAGAGACAGCGAATGATAGATTCGAATCCATACTTCGCAGTGGGCGGCGGCATCGGCGGCAGCACCTTCCAGCCTTACAACTATGGCGGACTCCATTCCTTCCCTGTGGTTCGCTTAAGAGGTCTTCCATTCAACTGCACCGACATCGATATCTTCAAGTTCTTTGCTGGTTTGGATGTTGTCGACGTCCTGCTGGTTAACAAGAGTGGCCGTTTCTCTGGTGAGGCTTTCGTTGTCTTTGCATCCCCAATGCAGTCTGACTTCGGGCTCCAAAGGGACCGGCAGAACATGGGGCGGAGGTACGTGGAGGTCTTTCGGTGCACCAAGCAGGATTACTACCGTGCAATTGCAGCTGAAGTGAAAGATGAAGGGTATGATGGTGAATATCGCAGCCCCCCACCAGCCCGCTCAAAGAGATCCCACGACAAGGACAACCTGGAATACACTGAAGTCCTCAAGCTTCGGGGCCTGCCTTACTCCACAACGAAGTCCGACATAATGGACTTCTTTGGGGAGTATGGGCTTACCGAGGATAACATACACATTGCATGTCGCCATGATGGCAGAGTCACTGGTGAGGCTTTTGTTGAGTTTGCCTCTGCTGATGATGCGAAGAAGGCAATGAGCAAGGATAAGATGATGATCGGATCGAGGTATGTGGAGCTGTTCCCTTCAACGCCTGATGAAGCGAGGCGGGCTGAGTCCAGATCGAGGCAGTGATCTTTACTTCGATCCATCCTGTCCGCACCTTGATGGAGAGATTATCAGTGGGGGGTATGGTAGTTTGCTCTTTATAGAGCTGATGATGTTTTTTGTCGGTCCCTGAATTGGTTTTCCATTTCTTTTCTACTTGTCATAGTGGGTAGGCTTTTGTTTTGAAAAATCATATAACTTTAATCTTAGTTCTCTATTGAATATATATTCTAATGTATCATTTTCTCTTGAGATCCAACAGATTTGACTCTAGCCGTGAATACAAAAATGGCATGTAGCTTAGACAAGAGGTTGCTCTCTTTTCATGCTCTATTGGGTTTCTTGTCCTTGCAGGGGCAGTGCTGAGTTTGGATTGTAACGTGAAGGAAATATGAAGTTTCCCCGATTGAATTAAAACGTTCTCCATCCACCAAACAGGTGCTGCCCACCATAATAAGAACAGAATCTGTTGTGAGTCTTGTGATAGTGCCTCAGAATCCCTCTATCAAAATTTCTTTTCTGCTACGAAATTTACCCCCTAATACATGTAGACCATCTGTTAAACTAACCATTTGTGGGCCTAGGGCTGGCGATGTAGATCTTTTCACCTGATTACCCGACATCCAACCCAAGAAAATTGGATAACAGATGTGGGATTTTTTAACCGGTTATACCATAATATCATATACAGATCTGATGTTCTGGGTTGGGCCTCGTATAGATATTGTTGCACTCCAATTCAATCAAACAAGATCACTGGTGTGATCAAGGGTCTAAGTGGGATACACAAGCGCCTGACAGTCTACTCAACTCTGGCGTCTCCTTTGTCAAGACGGACAGATTGGAGGCTAGGATTGAAGATCCAGAGTCCTCTTCGTCACCAAAATTGTGTTCCGCTCTGGCAATTACTAAAAGTTGAGTGGATGCTTTTTCCTTTGTGACAATATACGTGGGTCTACGGTCCTAGGGACGTGTTCTTAAATCAATACTATAAGTTCAAAACACTTATCAAATGAACGGAGATATACAATCAAATTAAATAAAGGCTAAATGTTGGCGATTACATTAAGTGTTGTAGACAACTTGAGAGATAACCAAATAAAGAAACAAAATGAAATGGGATAGGACTTGTTCTTAAATCAATACTATAAGTTCAAAACACTTATCAAATGAACGGAGATATACAATCAAATTAAATAAAGGCTAAATGTTGGCGATTTCATTAAGTGTTGTAGACAACTTGTGAGATAACCAAATAAAGAAACAAAATGAAATGGGATAAATACTTGATACGCTTATCGGAACAAATGAATCAAGGTTGGTGTGACCGACCAAATCGAAACTCAAAAAATCATGATCTACACTAACTCTACTTGTAAGGAGCTGTAGTGGGAGCCGTTGGGCTAAGCTAAGAAAAGAAAAGAAAAATAAAAGATATTAATGTGTTTGGCATAGGGCCTCGAGCTCTTGTTCGATTTCTCTTTTTATATATTGTCGAGGTGGTGTGAAACCCTTATTAGGCAGGGAGACCTTTGACCTGTAGCGGAGTTGGAGGAGGTTCAAACCTCTAGCTTGCATCTCGAGGTCTAGTTTTCTAGTTGTTTCTAGATTCTTCGCGCCCCATGTCACTAGTTTTCTGGATTAAAAAGTCTCCTTAGGAAGATTTGGAAACTATCAACTAGGAAGGTCTCTGAAAAGTATAAGGAAGTCAAATCTCGGATTTCTACTCCTACAAATAGATGCTCTCATATTGGATTCTTCGGGAGCATATTTCGCTTAATCACAATTGTTCATCTGAGCAACATGGTCTAGGTCATTTAGTTCCTAATTGGAGGAGTGAGATTTGACACCTACTACGGGTCTCTAGATCCACCCGATATTGATATGTTATCAGGCAAATCATATACCCATTAGCTGTTCTTTTGTTCTAACTGGTGCATGGTTCCAGACCCAGCCCGGATAATGTGTCTGTTTCTCCTGATCCGGGTCTGAGCCACAACTAGGTTTGCTTGGACAACAGTCTGATCCTCAGATCTTTAGAATCTTCTTGAATGCTATAGTCTTTCCGTCTTTGGGAAGATCTCCCATTTTTGGAAGGACGGCGAGAGACGGCCTCGCCGAGAGAATCATCACTAGATTTGTGTTAAGATTTGATCACTCGGCGGGTCTTCTTATAGATGTGGTTGGCACGTTGGCTTATTAATGAACACGATAATCATGACCACGTGGCTTATACTAAATGCTCATCGCCAAAGGAAATGTCAGTGAAGATACTCTCGGGTGAGAGTATATCTTGCGCCAATTATGGTTTCGTGTTGTCGATACGTGACGACCTTTGATTGGCATGGTGCCAAAAATGGGTGTAAATAGATATAAACAGATCTTTTTCTTAAATGAAAGAAAGGTATCAAAGAATATATTTCTTTTGTGACTCAGAATAAATGACTTCTTTAGGAAGGGAATAGTGATGTATTCTATTCCCATGGAGCATCTAGGAAATAATTTCTTACCTGCTGCCATGTGAGTCATGGGCTTTGCAGAAGGTGGCCATTCGTAGCAGCACAAGTAGAGAGACATTACTTAGTCTTTTTTGTGCAACTGTGCCAAATAAGTTTTTAGAATATTGGAAAGAAAAAAAGAAGATAAAAGAGTGGATGGTGATGGAGAGGCTGGTCCATATTGATTTGACCGATCAGGAGGCAAATGCATCAAGCGGGCCGACTTTTGATCATCATACGATCATGACCACATGATAGCAGAAGAGTCACCAAACATCTTGCACGAGCCAAGCGTTCTACAAGGGAAAAGGTTTCTCTCGATTGAATGCAATGCTTTTTATCACTTGCATGGGCTGAGTGACTAAATTGGAAAGTAGTTTGGGTGTTGTCGGTGTATGAGATGGTGATGAATCATTAGAGGTGTTGTACCCTATTTCTTTCTTACCTAGCTAATTAGGAAATAACATGTGTCGTTGCACATAAATATATAGCGTGTAAAAGATATTTAAAGATAGCTGAAGCACTTTAACTGGCAATGGAATGATACATGTCATCTGATGACAAGACACGATCGAGAAGTCCCAGAGGCAGAAAGTGGTTGAGCGAAAGAAGAACAGTTAGAGGGATATGTGTTGAGAAGAGAAGGAAGAATCTAGAAGATCGATATGACAATGATTCAGCTGCCATAACTGTCAAATAAAAGAAGAAATGCTTGAAGAGAAGCCGCAACAAAGATCTATAAATAACTAAAGAATTCAACAAAGCAAGTCGTCTCATACCAATCCAACAAACCAATCAAATTTATTTTTCCTTATCATAACGTGGTTGTAAGTGCTAATGTTTTAAGTACATAAGTAGATTGTCAAATTTCATACAAAATGTATAGTGTATAGAACTTTAGCACACTTCAACTCACTTCAACATTTCAAAACTAGAGCACGACTCAAAATCTCAAGATTAGAAGGCTCAGAAGAATTTCAAGAGAAGAATCATTTATATGCTAACCTATAGGTAAAGAAGGTGATAGGTAAGACCCCAGGTTAAAGTATATCATAATGGTTTTATAAGATTTAACTTATTGCAATTTTACATGAAAATTAAAAGGGTGTTTAACAAGCCTAAACCTGTCTTCGGCTAGTCGAACCAGCTCGGGTTAGCCCGAGATTGACTTAGGCCAAGTTTCCAGTAATGCAAATTTTTTTATTTCTCGGAAACTTGTGTTGGAACGTCTAAGCCAAATTGTCTAGATTCAACAGATACATTCTTCTAGCTATTTTACAGATACATCCTTCCTAGTAATTTCCAGATTCATTTATTTCCATCATCTCTAGCATTTTTCAAGTTCTAGATCCATTCTCTCTGTAGCTAAGGATGGTGACTTTTGGTTTTGCAAAGCTTTGATAATAGGCATCCTTTGGTTTTTGTGAAAAGTAATTAATGCTATTGCTTGTCTCACATAGAATCATCTAAAATGAGGGTATTTTAGTCTTTTTACTAGGTATCAAATATCTATATAAATGGTTGTAGTGTTGCAAGTTGCATGTAAGCAAGCAACAAAAAACAATTCAATACAAAAGTTTTCCTTTTTCTCTTTGTGGTGTGTATGGTTTTAAGGCTTTGAAAAGCCAACAACTTAGGCCAGCCAAAGGTATTTCAGGCCAACAGAAGTTTGGCTCGGGCCAGCCTAAGTTTATTTCAAAATAAGATCACGCGAAATCAGCTAGCCATTGAAACAGAATCATGGAATTTGGTTAGCCGAAGGGATTTGTAGGCCGACCGAAGATCCACATCTTTTGCTATAAATAGAGATAATTTCTCATTGTTTCAAAATACAAAAAAAAAAAAGGAGAAAAAGTGCAAGAAACAAAAGAGAGAAATCTTCTTATTTTCAAGCTATTTGCATTGTCATTCTTATATTATTTTTGTAGCCTATTCAATTTTTTTATCAAGTCTTGTTAATTTCAAATAGAGAGTGGGATATATACTTGAGAATAGATGATTGAATTTGTATCTTTTAGGGTTTTGTCATTTGAAAAATCATATATCTCTAGATCCTTCTTAGTTGTGTATACATTAGTTCATCTTCATCTAAGAAAAAAAAGAAAAAGGATCACTGCATTTATTGAAGCTACATCTTTAAAAGCTTCATCGATATCTTCGCTTCAACTCACGTCTTCAAGAAGATAAGTTTTTAATTTCGGTAAATTACTTTCAGTTTGGGCTGATTGAGATTGCTCGAAAATCTCATTGGGTTGAGGAGCGATATAAGCCCGTTAAAATCACTTAAGGTTGGTTGTGATAACCTGTGAAAATCACAAAAACTATAAGAGGTTGTTGATATTAGCTTGTGAAAACCTCAAATATAGTAGAAAGCTAAAATTACGTGGAGTGGTAATTTTAGGAGTGAGTAGGCATGTGTTAAACATCGAACCACTATAATTCTGTGTGTTTTGTGGTGATTGATAATCTTATTATTGTATTTATCATATTAAAATACTGAAATCAAGGAAGTTATGAAATAAGGTTGTCCAACATAAGATTTTATGTGAATGTTGTCATACGATTCAATTGAAATCAATATTTCAATATTAATTTCTGTCATGAATTTATTTTTTTGCGATTGATTATCAAAATTTGGTTAAGTCCTATTCACCCTCATTATAGGACATCAAGAGCTCAACTTACATTAGCTCTATTCGAGAAGTAGTGGTATTCTTTACCTGCAATGCAAGTCTATGCTTTTGCGCTAAACTATTCCCAATATCAATATAATCACTTCATCTTTCAAAAATATATCTTCCAATTGCTCATTGTGATTGACAGTAAATATTTCATTTTTGTTTGACTGTTTGTGTTTATAAAAGTCATTTCATACGAAAGTCAAGGTGCAACCCCATCTTCGGAGGAAGAACCTCACCCTCTAATAATCACCCGATCATCTTACAATTATTTTGCGAGTGGCTAAATAGGCGATTGATCTTCTCATATATTCGTCATATACAATTGCATACAATGTATCTACTTATCTTGGCGCTTGGGGTCAAGTTGTTTAGTTTGAATCGAGCCACACAATCGATTTTGGCACACCTGCACATAAGAGGGTGAAGTGGTGGGTGACCCACATGTAACGCCCTGATTTTTATAACCCGAGTATATTACTTGTTCTCCAAAAACCCGAGTGTTAGCCTATAAAATTCAGTGTAAATTTGAACCGCTTATCATTTATCAGAGTTAACAGCAACATAGCTAGAGTAAACCATGCATTGTATAAAGACATTACAATCATAATAAAAATCCAAATGTAGCGCCCATACATGATTTATACAATTCTCAAATAGCAAAGTTCATCAATTAAAAACAAAAATCTATCATTTAACGGTGGAGCTCAATATAGGCCGCAGGGACCCCGTCTAGCTCCTCAGCTACCCAATCTGCTCTAGCAACCCAGTGAACAACATCGGCTGACTTTACACTTGCATCAACTGATATGGTTTGATAGCGTCAATGACTATCGTAGTGAGGAGCACCCTCTAAGATTACACACTCATCATTCATAATCCAAGATAAATCGCAAGTCGTAAGAATGAATATATTAAACAGCGCAATGCATAATTATGATTATATACTCAAAATTAAGCCAGTCAACACAATCTCATCATGAGTAAAATATAATAGCAATCGCAATGCAAGTGGACGTGCCTAGATAGTCAAATAATCAATCTTGCAAACTCCATAAAATGACTAGAAACCAAGTTTCAAACCTTTACTTCACCTAGAAATCATATCGTACATAAATACCGTAAGATGGCTAGGAAATTGCTAAGCGAACACCCACTTCACCTGGAAGTCACCGCACGATTGAACACTGCAAGATAAAGAGATAAGCAATATACAAACTCTAGACCACCCAAAAATTATATCGTATGTGAGCACCGTAAGATGGCTAGGAAATCGCTAAGCAAACACCTGCTCCACCTGGAGATCACAGTACGACCGAACACCGCAAGATGACTAGAAAACCAACACACAAAACTCTACTTCACTCGGAAATCATATCGTGCATGAACACCGCAAGATGGCTAGGAAATTGCTAAGAGAACACCCGCTCCACCGGAAAATCACCATATGATTAAACACTGCAAGATGAAGAGAGAATCAACTAGCCACAAAAATGGCACCAATGTTCCATCAAGGGCACAAAGGGCAAATAAACGATCCAAGCCACGAGGGTAAATATGCGATCCAAGCCATGTAAGACAATGTACGATCCAAGCCATATAAGGCAGATGAACGATCTAAGCCGTGTAAGTCAAATATGGACCGCAAGATAGTAAGTCCACGACAAGTTTCATTCAATCCATTAAATGATCGCGAATGACAGTCATACAATTAATTAACATGTGTATAATTAAAGATACATATTATCATCAATCATTTATGCTTACCCAAATTAAAGAGATATTTTCATTAGCTAATATGGGAATCAAGTGCGCAACATATTAACATATTCACATGTTCACATAATAAGCTAAGTAACTCAATCAAGTAACTAAATATAAGAGATTAAGGCATCATTTATGATTAGATTAGTGAATTTAAGTGGGAAGCTCAAATGGTGAGTCCCCACCTCGATCAAACAATCTAGTTATATGGTTTGCTAAGTAGCATGACTGAAGTCTGATAGAGTCAAATCTAGTCAATAAACATGCGACCACGACCCAATAAAAACATCAAGGAAGATGGTTAGTACTTGGCTCCTACGGTCAATATACTAAGTGAAAACTCATTCAATAACCAATGGATATAAATGAGTTTTGATTTACCTCTATCTTGGCTGCTTGACACGAACTTAGCTAAAATCAACCGAGTCGACTTGATTGAGCCTCGGGTGTACCTTCTCTCTCCCTGTTGGGATTCCAATCGAACCCGCACTAGGCCATGCCCAACAACTCAACTGAGTCGGCTTGTTGGTGCTACGACCACCCTATCTCTCTCTTCTCTTCTCCTTTCTTTCTTTATTTTCTTTTGCTTTTCTCCTATTTTTGCTGGAATGTCTAGCAATGTCTGGACGAAGGCCCAAAGCCCAACTTGACTCACTGAACTCGGTTTTAGCCGAGTTAACTTGGCAGTCCCCAAACCCAACTCCCTCTCATTCTCTCTTCCTCTCCTTCTCACCTCTTCCTTTCTCTCTCTCTCCCTCTCTTTTTTTTTTCTTTTCCCCTTGCTGGAATCCCAGCTAACCTAGATCAGATCCACGCCTAGCTCAGCCGAGTCAGACTTGGTTTTAGCCGAGTCGACTCGGTTCTCTCCCTCTCCCTCGCTATTCTCCTTCTTCTCTACTCTTTTTAAATGCTGGAACGTACAGCTATGCCTAGACCGAGTCTAACTCAAGCACCACTCGGTCGAGTTGGGTGGTGTAACAGCCAGCCGCTCTCTACCCTCTCTCATGTTCTTCTCTCTCTCTCTCTCTCTCTCTCTCTCTCTCTTATTCTTCTTCTTTCCTTAATGATCGAACGAGTCAATTGCCAAACTCAGACAAACCGAGTTTCGCGACTCGGTGTGGCACGACGAGTGCAGCAATGCGGCTCCGTCTCCACCCCACTCCTCTCTACTCTTCCTGTTTCCTTCTCCTTTTTTTTTTTTTTTTTCACGTCTGATATCACCAACGAGGCCTGCAGCTTGCAGTGGAACGGCAGGACTCGATCCCGGCTTTCCTAGAACCTAATAGATGCGGCGGTACTTCTTGGGGAAGAAGCTCGAGCTTCAATGGCAGTTTGCCATCTGACGGAGCTTTCTTCAATCCGAGCCTTGGGAATGGTAGGAATCAATCCAAGGAGTCTAGTAGGAGGGACATTTCGAAGCTCTGAATTAGTTTTGGTGGTGGGTTCGAGCTTTGAAAGAACTGGCAGAATTTCTATTGAAAGGTCATGAGCAACGGGTAAAACCGACTGTTGCTCAATCCTTTCTTATTTTAAGCGTGCCCTAAACTCTCCCAGATCCGTTAGATCGAGGTTAGACGGCCCAGATTCATTCCGTGGCAGGGAGGCAGATGAAAACTGTTGGCGCAACAAAACCGGTCGCGGTTTGGTTTTTGGCGTCGATTTTCCACCGAAAACCCTAATCCGCGTGAGCAGAAACAGATGGATGGGATAAGCCTAAATGAAGGGCTAGGATTGGAGGATTTCTCCTCACGTGGATCGCTGTTGCACTTGTGATTGTGTATTTTTACGTGGGAGGAAACACGTGAAATTCCTGAAGTTCGGTATAAATCTCCTGTTCTTGAAGATGGACGGTCCAGATCGACCCTTTGGGTCCTGGTTGTGGGCCACCGACGAACGCAAGGTGATAGCTGTGTTAAACAGCGTGAGAGAGAAAGTCCGGAGAGAAATCTCCTTTTCGGGAGATATCGGGTCAAATTCGATTTGACTGGGTTTCCAGTCCAGTGCACGGCGGGTGTGCATCTACTGTGCACATGCACCACCTGAAGTGGGGTCCAGTATGAGGATTTCAACTAATCCACTCTGTTCATCTGTTTTTTCAGCCCATGTTAGGGCCCATTCCAAAGAATGAGGCAGATCCAAGCCTTAGGTGGGCCATATCAGATGACAGATGACCTTTGAGTGCTGAGTATTTTCAATTCGACGACGATCTGTGATCCAAGCCCATGATCAGAAATGTCCATCTGACTCCTTGATGTGTATAGGGCCCTGAGTTCAATAATGGGGCTGATCTAGAGTTCAGGTGGGCCACAATTTAAATTCTTGGACTTTAACCATGGATTTTAGCTGATCTGACGGTCAGATCCTTTCTAAATCTGATCAACTGGTCCATACTGCAATTTAAGGTAAATTTCACAATCATTTCTATAATTAATCATTCCTACCTCTCACTCAAATGAATGATCATGGGTTTGAACGGGTGGATTATCTCAAGAAGATTCATCGATGGTTTAGGAGTCCCGATTTAATGGCTAGTTTTGATGATCATATCGATCATTGTACGATGTGAGACCCAAATCCAATTATCTATCTCGAATTTCTCAGTTGATCGATAGTTCCAACGGTCATCATATCTTGTGATCCAAAAGTGCAGGTGTTTCAGACTCACTCCTCGCAAGTCCTAGGTGTTCTAAAGTTAACATAGGTATAGATCTAGCGACCGATCCTATGATCAATGGGTCAGATGGCTCAATCTACGGGCGAGGATCCTTTTAATGGTCGAATTTAAGATAGAGCGAACGTGGATGTTTAGAGAAATTGGCTTTATGATTACTTTTATTTAAGTTCTCATGTAACACCCGGTCACTGAAAAGTACGGGGTTTTACACCACATGAGCTACTATGCCTTTTGCCATGCCTCAAGGTAATTAAGGCTGAGAAAATGTGAGAGGCTGTTTTAGAAGGAAGTGGGTTTCTATTCATTGTCCATGGCCAGATGCACCAACGGGGCATTCTTAACCATATGATAAGTGGCTTGCACATGGGTGCTCAAATAAAAGGACAGTGGTCCACATTCAATGAGAAAAAAATATTTATCACTTGGATGGTTAAAAGTTATCTTCTCCATCCTATTTGAGGGTCGTTCGTATCGATGGTCATGTCTTATTTTTATTTTTATTTTCCTTTCTTTTAAAGATCGTTTTATGGGCGTTCAACCAGTTTCATTATGTATCTCGTCAGATTAACGGTTTAGATCATCAATACGGCCCCAGATCCAACGCTACAGTCGGGTCTTAGTGCATGAGAACCTCATTTACTGCTGTCAGAAGCTACCTGGGCCCACCAAAATGTCTGTGAAAAATCCTCCCGTCCATCAGTTTCTCACGCTTATATTAAGACGTGATCCAAAAAATAAGCCAGATCCAAAACTCAAGTGGACCACACTATAAGAAAAAGTGGTGATAGATCACATACTATCAAAACCTTTATGGGGATACGGAAATTTTGGATCAGGCCAGTATTCGTGGTTTCGGTTCATCCCAGTTAGATTGACCTTGAACGGTTTGGATGGCATATAAACATGATGGTGCCAGCCAAACTTCCTAAGGCCCACCGTAATGTTTATTTACCATCCAACCTGTTGATAATGTCACACAGATCTAGATAAAGAGAAAACACAAATATTAGCTTCATCCAAAACTTTTACGGCCTACGAAATGTTTTTTAGCCATCCATGATCACTCTTTTTGTAGTGTGGTCCACCTGAGACTTATATCTTTTTCACTTTTGAGACCATGCACTAGAATAAGCTGAAAAAAAGGATGGCCACTGTGAATACCCTCAGTCAGGGTCCCACCAACATCGCACATGATCTAGAGAATATGCTACTGTCCTAACTTACAGTGGGCCACACCGTTGATGGGACCATCCTAAATCGTATCCCACTGTTAGATCACACTTCACTGTTAGCCACCCCCACCAAGGAATCAATGCCAAGACCTCATTGTTGAAACGAGGTATCTTTCACTCAGTCTACCACTTGAGCCGTGGATTGGGTGTTAAAAACAAATGCCTTAAATCTTCTATCCCACTACTTGACCTCGACACTTGATTGGTTGAGGGACTGGCTTTACTGGTCGAGTGTTCACTCGACCGGTCGAGGCCCGCTCGACTTGAAGTCCAGCAGCTATGTTTTTCGTTATTTCCCGCTTCTCGATCAGTCCAGGAGCTTGCTCGACTGGTCGAGGGTCCACTCGAGTAGTCGAAGCCTTAGCTCGACTAGTCGAAGGTTACACAAATTGTACGCGAATTTTGTACGGACTGCGTAAATTTGAGGCGGTTTCAAAGAGGTGCATAAGTAGTAGAGTTTCCTGAACTATAAATACGGACCACTAGCCCTATTCTAGGGCATGTTAATACTTTCTAAAAGTTTTTCAAAAATTCTTAAAAGGGTTTTAAAATTTCTAAAAGGTGTAGCAAAGATGAGATTTGAGGTTGTTCGAATCGGGTAAGTCCCCTCTCTTTATAATTTATACTTTTATAGTAAAATTCTATCGCTTTGTGCTATGGTTTTTTCCTGATTGAATTTTTTACGTTGAATTTATGTATTCTCTTGTGTTTGCTTGCTATTGGATTACTATTTTAGATCCATATCCATATGATTCCGAAACACAAACCCCCAACACAAGGATGTGTTTGCCTGAATCAATACAAACCCTCTAAAGATATTCCCTGTGAGTGAGCAGTTGAATTGACCCAGTACGGTTTTGGGTTATGGTCCACCAAATTGGGCCCACCGAATGAACGGTCATGATAAACACCTCACTCACCAAACCTATTGGGTCTATCTTCATCTTTCACCTGACCACAAACCCATCCCACGACCTTTAGTATCCTTGGGTCCCACCGAATGGATGATAATGCCACATTATTATTATTATTTTTTCCAACGGGGCAATAATGTTTCAAGAGGCCTAGAGCTCCTCCCATCTGCACTCAGCTGCACGTGCCAATACAATACACGTGTGCATCTGTAAGCTCCGTTTAGATCTTCTGTCCTGAAAACTAGATAAAGGGACGGTTAGAATGGATTATTTCCGACCAGATGGTAAACTCAGATCTTACACACGTTTTCCATATTGGAACGTGTGAATGCGAGGGCTCCACGTCAGAATTCCAATCTTAGAGACCCTTTGGGACTTGATCTATCCATGCTATGGCTCACCCGAACAACGGCCTCAAGGCCCTCTTAATTATGCCCATTCTTCAGTGGTCTAAACCGTTCATGTTATGATCCCACATGTGGTGTGGATGGTCCATTAACTTGGAGACTGTCAACCCTTCAAATTGTAGCCCCCGTGAACAGACGGCTAAGAAAGAAAATAAAACAACGGTCCACACTCAAACGGAAATTGGTACAAACATTCAATGGCTAGCATATCTAATACGGAGAGTTTTCGATACATGGACCGTCCATCGCGGGACCCATCTTATCAACGGTTGATACAATGGGCACCGAAAATCTCATAGATTAAAAAATCACAACCCTTCAATCGCTACCGAACAAATTCATTGGTACAAAAGAAGGTATAGCAACCGTCCACGTTCACTGTAAACAGAGGTTTATTGGCCAGGATCTTTCCGTCTCTGCAACTTTTGGTATCAACGGTTTGGATCATTGAAACGCGAGTGTAACTCGCAAAAAGGAGCGGATTAGGTGAGACCCAAATCCACCGAGGTGGGTGGGATGGGACCCCTGACTGTGAGGCTCACAGTGATCTATGTGCCTTAAATCCACACCGTCCAACCATTTTGAAAGATCATTTTAGGGCATGATTCCAAAAATGAAGCTGATTAAAATCTTAGATGGACCACACCACAAGAAAGAGTCATGATTTAATCCTCAACATTAAAAACTTCATGGATTCCACAGGAATGTTTATTTGCCATCCAAGCTGTTGATAAGGTCACAAACACCTAGATGAAGAGAATAGACAAATATTATCTTGATCCAAGGCTTTTTGTGGCCCACAAGAAGTTTTTAATGGTCAATCACCACTGTTTCCTGTACTAACTGCTTCATTTTTTGGATCAAGCCCTAAAATGAGCTTTCAATACGGATGGACGGCGTGAATGTAGTCACATACATCACAGTGGACCCACAGTCAGGGGTCCCACTCACCTTGATGGATCCAGGGTCTCACCTAATCCGCTACGTCCAACGCTCTGGCCCATATGATCTTCGACTCTACTGGATTTTGTCTTTATGCACAGTTTACTCGGGTTTGGATGTCGAATATTGCATCACTTGAGGTGCATGGTACATCCCTAGAGTTCCATCAGACAACGGTCTGGATCATTCAGACATGGGACCCACTTTTACAAGCGGAATATGACATGGTTTGGCTGGTGATACCAACATCAGCACAGCTAGCTGATATCAAAGCTCTGCCGGTCCCACCATGATCCACGCCGTCCATGGGCATGACCCCAAAAAATGAGGCAGATCCAAAGCTCCCGTGCTGTGTTCCACTTGATCGTTGGATCTGCCTCATTTTAGGGCTTGGATGGACGGCGTGGATAAAACACACACATCATGGTGGGCCCACAGAGCTTTGACACCAGCTAACTGGCTGATGTTGGGGTCACCAGCCAAACCGCGTAAGTGCATATTCTAAGGTCGAGGATCAGATAGCTCCTGAGGGAGTGAGAGGTTTTGTGAAATTTCGGTCATCTCCCACTCTGTGAGAGAGAGAGAGAGAGAGAGAGATCGAAAAAGAAAATTTGGGTTGATAGATTTGGGAGAGGTGGAGGATTCCGTCCCAAATCATAGCATATCGGATCAAAGGTAGGCTGCCCATTTCTTCTGATACAACTGCACACCACCTGTTCGATGAAATTCTTCTGTTAAAGCTCTCTCCACCCATTCCTATCCCGTAAAACTTTTCATTTCAGTATCAGATATGGCACATTCGGTCATATGCTACCGCGCTTCTCCATTTGCCGGAATTCAATTCCAGCAGTTTAAACCATCCGACCGATTCAAATCCAGCAAGAATTCACCCATTACTGTTAGGATTAAATCCATCACACGATCGAACATGACCCCACCCCGCAGGAAGATACCCAAGAATCTTCGATTCCCGCGTCGTGCGAAGCTCCCTGCGGAGCCTCCGAGAGTCAATAGATTTATAAAGAAGAACATTGAGAGAGACCCGCCTCGAACAGATTCTAATTCTGAGGAGAGACGAGAATCATCTGGTGGCAGTGATGATGATGTTGATGAGGATGGAAATTTGGTGTGGGGCCCAGATGAGATTGAAGCGATTTCTTCACTTTTCCAAGGAAGAATTCATCAGAAACCCGGGAAACTGTCGAGGGAGAGGCCTCTCCCTCTGCCTATGCCTCACAAAATCCGGCCATTGGGGTTACCAACGTTGAAAAAACATGTACGGTCGGTTTCACCAAATGCATTCTCATCACGATCGTCACTCTCCAAGCGGGTATACAAGAACCCAGATTTCCTAATAACCCTGGCCAGGGAGATTGGAAGCCTTCCTCCGGATGTAAATGCATCTGAGGTTCTTGACAGATGGCTACAGTTCCTCCGAAAAGGGTCGCTTTCAATAACAGTCCGAGAATTGGGTCACATGGGTCTTCCTGAAAGAGCTCTACAGACCTTCTGTTGGGCCCAAAAGCACCCACAATTCTTCCCAGATGATCGGATCCTTTCTTCCACTGTTGAGATCTTAGCGAGGACCCGAGGAC